>NC_135312.1:45957077-46263506 GCF_048772815.1 Callospermophilus lateralis | reverse complement strand
GATTCCATCATCTGATACTTGGTATAATAACGGAAAATTCAGAAATTTATTTTAATGTCAGATGGATGAACAAAGTCTTTATGCTTACCAAGCATCTAAATTCATAATGATAAAAGATCATAAAATACAAGGTAAAATTACAGAGAAAAAAAAGAGGAGCAAAAATGCCTTTTGTCAAAGAGGGAAATACATGTTGAAAAGCATATTAAAGATACAGATTTAAGGTTCAAACAAGATTCTAGAATGACTGAAGAGATGGGTGGTTCTTGAAAACCTAAAAAGGAGACAGAAAAATGAAACAGGGAACCTAAAAATGACAAAGAATGAAAGCAACAGAGATCATTCTTTTAAAAGTCCTCTGATTTGTATCCAATGACCAGTCACAGTAATAATGGTATGTTGGTAAATGGCGGACAATAATTTTTAGTGGCTTTCAACAAACCTGATCACTTTGACCTTAATTATTCTGTTGGCAAAATCAGAGGCAGAAAAATAGAATTAAAATTTGCAATTCACAAAAAAAAAACTAGGGGCTCTAATAAAATGGATGTCAGATTGAATATTTGAGAAAATTCTTTAAGTTCCAAGTAGAAATAAAGGGCTGATATAAATAGAATGTGAATGCAAATTATAATGTTATCAAATATCCTAGAAAAGCTGTTTTATTCATGTACAAAGTTTGTACAGTTACTGGTAAAATTTTTTAAAAACTCATGAAGGTTGAATAAAATTGACTAAAATATAAAAGAATAATCCCTCTGATCATGTCATCAAAAGGTGAAAATGCACATTGCCTGGGAAAGACAAATGAAGTATTTTAAGTTCTAAGCAGTTTATTTTGAGTCCAATGTCATCAACTAGTCTAGAGATCTGAGTGGAAAGAAGTGTAATCTACAAAACAAGAAAAAAATAACTAGAACATTTAGCAAGAACAGAACTTAGCTCGAAGGACCCAGTATTTTTATCCCTCTTTAGTAAGTCTGAGATCACCACTATATCTGAACAGGCTCCAGAGCAATCATTACACATAGTCCTAACCTAGTGACCCAATCCTTTCAAAATTCTAACTCTACAATTTCATGATTATTTTATGATTTTTCATCATTTTTTATCCACAGTGCTCATGTCCAGACTTAACTGTGCTTTGATGTCAGCACTACCCCTGTAACTCAGGATGCTCCCCTTCCAGATTCTTCATCATCTCCTCTAATATGATTCTTTGGTGAAAATTATACCTGAGGCAGGGCATGGTGGCACAAGCCTGTAATCCCAGTGGCTTGGGAGGTTGAGGCAGGAGGATCGCAAGTTCAAAGCCAGCCTCAGCAAAAGGAAGGCTCTCAGAACTCAGTGAGACTCTGTCTTCTAAATAAAATACAGAAATGGGGATGGGGTTGTTGCTCAGAGATCAAGTGCTCCTTAGTTCAATCCCTGGTAGACACCCCGCCAACAACAACAACAAAAAAGTACCTGAATTTGTATTTTCTAAGGGAAACATTATGCAAAGAGGTTGCCTTCTAAATGTCACTGAGTTATCACAATCCTTTAATTAAGTCCATGTGTTATCAATGTGTTTCCAGAAGATTAGGGGCAAGTAGGTAATGATAGGTTGTTATTTGTGCCTTACAGACTTAATTAGAACCCACCCCAATCAAATTTGTCATGTGACTGTTATTACACAGAACAAACTCTGAGATACACCGCTTTATAGAATTCTATATGCTCTCCCTTCCTTTCTAACATTTCTCTCTCCTGTTTTTATGACATTAGGTTTTTGTTAGATTCTGCATTAGGTGCTTTCAGCTTCGACATACTTTCTCCAAAATTATCTCTAATATGTCCTCTAACACCAGTCCCCTAAATTTTCCAAATTTTTATTCTCTGCCTCCTTTAGTTATTTTCAGATTTTCCTGCCACTCTCCAAATTTCAACTGTATCTCTACACAAATTAAGCTGAAATATTTGGTTCCTTCCTAAGTGGCAGCATCATGGTATGCTACTCTGCAATGACACTGAAGGACACCAAACCTGTCTAGACTTATGAACTTGGGTTTTAGTAGCATTTTCTCAGCATGTTCTGAGAATTAAATTAGGTCTTCAGGTAAAATACTTCAAACATTTACTATTAGCCCTTATTATTCTTTCCTACCCCAAGTTCTTTCTGACTCCCATGCTATCTTTATTTTTGAGCACTGTATACTTTATGAGCACCTCAAAGTCAACATATTTAAGATTTATTTCTATCCCCAAATGACTAGAACCTATACATCAACAATTCTTGACATTTCAATGGTAAATGATGTCAGGAATTCCAATGGTATCAGGCATATGCAATCACTGTGGCTCCAAATTCACTAATTGCCTTATACAGTATTCACAAATTTGAGAATTTCTTTCAAATTTTCTTCATCACTTCACACCAATCCAATTTCATTCTCTTGCCATCAGTAGCATCTTAATTCATTTAGAATTGTGAGGCCCCAGACTATGGTATTCACATAGCTAATTCATTTACCCACATGTTCTATCCTGAAACACAGACTCTTTGAATGCAACTGCCATAGTATTTGCTAAAATGTTTGGGTAATATGTTTGTCTGTCTTTAGGCTGAAATGTAAGGGAAGCTCTGTTCTCTCTTTAATCAAAACTTGCTATTTTATTTTCTACTAATGAATAATGCAAAACCTACTTGGGTTCTTAGTTGTATTAAATTTCTTCTTTCATACTTCCACTTTGTGGTACTCACACAATATACATTGCATTAAAATTTTTTATTTATTAAAGGTTTATAGCTACACATAATAGTTGGGTTTATCCTGACAAAACTCATACATGCATGGAAATCAGTTTCAGTTCAGATCCCCTCCTTTTCTCTTCAGTCCTCCTTCCTATCTCCATTATTCTCCTCTCTTTTCTCTATTAAAATTCCTTTTACTCATCTAATAATTCATATTTTATTGGTTCTTTATGATACCCTATTGGCATTTTTAACACCATTATTTTTATTTTTGAGTGGGTTACAAGAACTCTGAGAGAGATAACATCATACTCACATTTATAACCTCTCCATCACATTGCATAAACTTTAGAAAACAAATCTATTTGTTGAATTTATTTGTAATATGTTTTCATGAGTTGCCTCATATACAACCTCTTTCCCCCTCTTTGGTCACTCTTGCCTCAAGAAACGGCTTCTTTTCTGAGCTTCTACCTTCTGTCTGTCTCTCTCTCTCTCTCTCTCTCTCTCTCTCTTTTTTCTCCCTCTCACACACATTCAAATTTGTCTCTCTCTTTTTATAAATATCCTTATTATTTTATCATAGATCTGAATTTTCCTACCAGAATGTAACTTCTTTTAAGTAGTTTAGCCATGTACTTTCCTTCAGGTTAAGCAATTTTCAAATAGTTTCTGAATAAATGAAAAACCATATTTTATTACAAAATTAAAAGGCTTCAACACTATTCCTATATAACTGCATAGGTTTTTACAAGTTAGTATGTGTTTACAAATCACTGAATATGTATGTGGTTACGAGACAAGACTAAAAAATGACAGACATACAATATCATAAATAAAAACCCTCACAGGTCTGTTTACCTCAAGAAACCTCCTTTAAAAAAAAAAAATCCAAAACCTGCTTAAGTGCTTCAACAAACTTGGACAAAGTCCATAATATTCTACATGACCTAAAAGGCCATTATAGCAGAGTTCCATGTTTTCCTCTCTAACCTCAACTACTTTTTTTCCCTGATGTGTTCAATGCTTAATACAGAGGACAAAAGATAGCAATGAATACCTAATTCCTGAAGAAAAAAGAAAAGAAAAGAAAATTACATATTATAATTGGTGGGAAATTTTTATTTCATTTAAATCTTACATTGCCTTGGAATGCTTCTGATATTTGGTTTACCCCATCTGTCAGTTTTTAAATCACTTACAAATATTCATTACATGCAGCTCGAGCGGCCTCTTAAAATCACTCTTGGAGAACACTGCTTTTCTACTATACCTCATTTCTCCTGCTGTAGACCTAAAGGAATTCTTTTCAGCTGCCTTTCAATGTCTCAGGGATATAAGCATTATCAAGTTCATATTTTAAAATGCTCAAGAATTCTTTGAATGATAGATGTTACCAAGCACAAAGTATTATTACCATTTCTGATAGGATTAAATTTGGAATGGGAAAGCATAAATGAAAGTCCCTAGAGGAAGAAGCACACTAATGGTTTAAGTGAGATGCTAAGGCCTCAAGATAAACTAATTTGAGTCAAAGCTCTAGAGTTAAAAAGAAAATAATTTTAACTGGATTGAATAACGCCACCCATTGCGTAAGAATAGTCTTCCATTTACATAAGATGTGATTTTAAAGTGGATTTTCGGGAAGTCTATATAATATGTAATTATCTCAGCTCATAAGCAGGGGCTGGAATCAAACACTGTGACACATCATGAATGATGAAGCATCTGCTCGCCAGAATTACTCTCTGTAATACTTATCACACACTTTTTTAAAGAAATATTCACAAACTACTAACATTTCTGTAATTTACTTAATATATCATTAACAGGATATATAAAATAATTAGTTCAGAATATCACAAGAATTGAAATGCATATAACCTCTTTTTCTTTCTTCTTTCCTTCCTTCCTTCCCTCCCTCCCTCCCTCCCTCCTTCCTTCCTTCCTTCCTTCCTTCCTTCCTTCCTTTCTTTCTTTCTTTGATTGAACCCAGGTCCCTTTACATGATAGGCAAATGCTCCACCAGTGAGCTACATCCCCATTACTTCTACTTTGCAAGGTCACATTTGGCCTTTTGGTTTTTTACTTAATGCCTAGCATAGACCAGTAATGTTTCTGAATTAATCAAAAAGTTCACAATCTTTAATAATGTATAATTTCATATTGCCAAGTAAGTTTTGGTCTTAGTGCCTCCAAGAAAGCAAAAAAACTCTTGAAAGAATTATTTATATTCTTTTGTATGACACCCAATTCTTACTAGTGGGAAATCTCTTGAACAGTATTTCCTGATTCTGCACATGTTCCCTACATAAGAGATAAGGGTATGAATCTGGATGATCTGCTATGGTTAATAATCATTTCTGGGTTTCAATGTGGTAGAAATTTCTTTATGTTTGCTGCAGTTGGGCTGTGAATGTTTCTAAAGTCCTGGGTTAAAGGCTTAATTCCCAGGGTCATGTTTAGGCAATTGGTAGAAACTTTAAAAGGTGGGGTCTAATGAAAGGTTTAGGTTACTGGACACATGCTCTCAAAGGGGACACTAAAACCACAGTCCTTTGTTCTTCCTTTTGTTTTGTTTTTTGTTGTTTTGATTATTTGTTTTTAAATGTGTGTCCTAGCAATGAGGTGAGTGAGCCTTTTTGCACTTCCACTTTCTTGTGCTATCTCTCCACAGGCCTAAAAGCAAAAGAGACAACCAAATGTGGACAGAAACCTCTTAAACTGTGGACCAAAATAGACCTTTTTCCTTTTATAAGCTGATTTTTCTTAGGTATTTGTTATAGTAACAGAAAGCTAACAGAAGAGTGATACTAAAAAGCAGAGTCATGTGAAGTTATGGAAAAACCTTTGGAAATAGCTTACTGGAGGGATTCAGAAAAATTTTAAAAGTTAGGTTAAGAAAGCCTAGAATACTTTAAGCAGAGCTTACTCAGTGATTCTGGTGAAGGCTGAGAAGACCAGACTACTAACAGAAATGTAGACAGTAAGAGAGATTGTGAGGAGGTTTCAGATGGAAACAAGGATTCTAGAAATTGAACTACAGGTTACAATTATTACATTGTAGCAAAGAATCTGGACATATTTTGTCCATACCCTGAGACTGCAGAAGGATAAGTTTAAAGGTGATAGACTAGTTTATCCAACAGTAAAAACTTAAGGAAGCAAAACAGTCAGGTAGTTGTAGGGGCATTACTGGCTGCTTTTAGCAAAATTTACAGTGAGAGTTGAAAACAAAAAAAGGATAGAGTAGAAAGACCTAAAATACTTGCATTTGTCCAGAAAATGAGCATAAAATAAGATTTTTATTGGAACAGGGCAATAAGAAAGATGTCTTTCAGGAATCCAAAGGTATAGCCATCAAAAGGTTCCAACATGTAGAAATGCAAATTTGCTTCAGAGACTTTCCAGGGAGAAGAGCGCTATACCCCACTGTACCTCACAAGGCAAAATGCACTCAGTCCATCTTTAGGAGTCCCGTGCCAGATAGCTTTGTGTCACTGTGACCAATACATCCAACCAAAACAATTAAGAGGAAGAAAAACTTTATTTTAAGCTTATGGTTTCAGAGGTTCAGTCAAAGGTTCAGTCTGTGAACAGCGAACTCCATAGACTAGACCTGAGATGGAAGGGAGTGGTGGGTGAAAACTACGCGGTTCATGATAGTTAGATAGCAGAGGCAGAGATTGAGTGCAAGGAGCCAGGGATAATGTACTCCCCAAGTGCATACCCCCAATGATCTGCTTCCTCCAGCCACACCTTACCTGTGTGTAGTTACCTCCCATTAGTCCATTCAAATTATGAATCTATTCAATGGATTAACCCACTGATCAGGTTATAGCTCTCATAATCTAATCATTTCACTTCTGAACATTCCTGCATTATATCACACTTGAACTTTGGGGGAACATTTCATCTTCAAACCATAAAATGTTGCTGAAGTCAACTGTTTCAGCGTTGTTCAAAAGACCAAATTCAAAGTCTCCTCTAGGACTCAAGGCAAACTCTGAGCCCCTGTAAAAATCAAAAAGACAGATGCTCTCCCACAGGGGATCTCCTAAGGACTCCTTCCCCACGTTCTGCCCACAAACTACTAAGCCATTTCAGCCATGCTTCAAGTGGACCTGGGCACAGCTCATGCTGGCTGCAGACCTTGGTATCTTTCATGTGATACTGGTTTTGTAGGTATACAAAATACACAAGTGAAAGGATCATAAAGACTTCCAAAGAAGTTTGAAAGGAAAGTTTGGGAGGCAAAGCCATGTGTTGTAGGGTCAGATTATCTATAAGCATTCCCTGACCAGGAGTTTGTGGAGCTGTGAGAGTGAAGCTGAAGCTGTATTGGAGACCCCAGGCGGGAAGAATGGAATTCATGATACAAGAAGGAACAATGGAGCACTGCAGAAAGCATGCAAAGTCATCTCAAGAGAGTAATCATGTGGACTACAAGCAGTAAAGCCAGAAGGGTGAGGCTGCCCGCAAGCCTTGGGATCCTAGGTCCTTCTGGACTGTGCCCTGTGTGCTAGACAAGCAGCTACATAACTTCATGCTTGCTCCGCTGGGTTTCAGTCTTGTTTTGGTCCAGTCCTTTCTTTCTCATCTTCCCTTTGGGGATGGAAATATATACCAGTGCTTGTCACACTGTCACACCACTGTCACTTGGATATACGTAAGTACTTTTTTTTTTTTAAACAGGGGCTCAGAGTTGAGTTTGCCTTGAATCTTCTAGGAGACTTTGGACTTATAGACTTTTGAACAATGGTGTAACTATTGACTTTGGGGAGTCCGGAAGATGAACAGATATGTTTTGCATCGTAGCCTTTGGGGGACAGGAGCAGAATAATTTGGATCTTAAATGCCACTAAAGGTCCATATGGTAAAGGCTTGCTCCTTAGAGTGGCACTTTTGGGAGATAGTGGAAACCTGAAGAAGTGACTTAGTAGGGGGTCTTTAGGTCATTGGGTACAAACTATTGAAGAGGTTGTGGGACCCAGTTTCTTAGTTTCTTCCTCTAGACATTTTATTCCTTTGCTTACAATGAGGTGAACAATTGTTCTCCCACAATGATTTGCTGGTCCACCAGAGTCCCCAAAGCAATGAGGTCGACTGAACATGGATTGAAATCTCCAAACTATGAGCCAAAATGAACTTTCTCTCTTATAAGTTAATTATCTCAGGTATTTTTATAATATGGAAAGCTGAGTAACAAAGTGGTTAAATGGTAAAATAATGCTATATTTACATAATATGCCATTTCAGATTAAGTGAGGTTCTATGCTAATAATGTACACTATCTGAAAAATAACAGGAAGATAAGATTTTAGACCTACCTTGTAAACTTGAACATAAATTCAGGTGATAGTTGTGGAAATCTCAGCCATTAACACCTATTGAAGGAGCCCTCCAATAGTTCATGGAATATTTTCTGTTTCCACCAATTTTTATTAGTGTACATATACCACAAAATATGTTTAGTGAAAACTTTATTGAAGCCTATTTTTAAATCTATTTCATCATGAATATTACATCTTCCTTGGAATCTTCACTAATTTCCCTTTTTGAATAATACTTCTATAGATCATGGGTACATGATATTCTCATATTTTACCCATTCATCATTCTAAATAGCTACTGGTGTAATGATAAGCTTTTAAAGGATATTAAGGTTATCTTCATACTCAGTCTTCAACTGATCATTTATCAACACTACTAAATATCTACTGTTTTGGATAATGGTGATGGATGAGGGGAAATGAACATAAACAAGAAAGATATAGTTTCTGATCACATAGAACATGGGGACTATATCAACTATCATTCATATGAAAGGCATTCAGTAAATACTTACAATGGCAATAAGGGAACTTTTTTGTGGTAGGTGTATTTTAAAAATACAATATCTATAGCAATTATAATTAAATGATTTAACATCACCTCAGATAGCTGCTAAAATACCTGGGAAGGAAAAACCCTATCCTGGGAATACTACTTACAGAAGCAGAATATTCCATAATTTTGTGATTTCAAGTCAGATATAGATTTAGGAATGACATATTTGGTCATGAAATCCTGTTCTAAAAATTTACTCCCAGACTCATATGTATTGGTAGAGATCATAAGAGATCATAAGTTTCTTTAGTAACTATTTGTATTTAATGTCTATTTGCAGTATGAACAGTATGAGGGGGAGAATCTTATTTCTTATTCAATTTATTCTTATGTATCATGTTCATTGTTCCATGCCAAGTAATTTACAGGGTACCTATATTAATTGTATAAAAAGTCAACTAATAGATACTGTTGAGTAAATTAAAAGTTCTTAATCTTTAGATGTGGCGAAGTTATCCATAAAGTAAAATGATACTCCTCTTTTCATTATACATATATTTGATACATTTTAAAAATGACTAAATTTTTAAATATGCAGAGCAGAAAAATGATGACTATATTATAGAAGTCTAGATCAAGATTAATGATACATTTACGAGATACATACTGTTATTTTGTTTTTGTGGTTGTTGTGTGAGGGGTCACATATAGGACTGAACCCAGGGATGCTTTACCATTGAGCTACATCTTGTGTCCTTTTTATATTTTTATTTTGAGACAGTGTCTTACAAGGTTGCTGAGGGTCTCACTAAGATGCTCAGAGTGTCGTTAAACTTGGAATCCACTTGCTTCAGCCACTGGATGCTGAGGCATATATATTGTTTGAAGCCATTATCACCAGCTTTGATTCAGAAGTACTTTTGAGAATTTTCCAGTAGGAGTATGTGTGTGTGTGTGTGTGTGTGTGTGTGTGTGTCTGTGTCTGTGTGTGTTGCTCAATATATATAAAGGAGCATTATTTTAAAGATCATCATACACTAGTGATATGATGAATATTCGATGTTAAGACTTGAAGACACAATTAATACTGTAAGCATTAGGGAGCTCTTAGAATTTATGAACTGCCTCGACAAAGAATTTGGACTTCCTACTCCTCTCACAAGTGGAATCACAGTATATCTGTTTCATATTACTGTAGATGGTCTTTACCAAACTTCTCAAGATGCTATTTAATATCAGAAGAAAGCTGACACTACCATTCCTTTCTTGCCAAATATTGGAAAATTTAATTAAATAGACATTTGACTTCAAGAAGGCAATGTTGAAAACTAAATAAACTTTATCCTTTTAACCTTATTGACTGACCAAAGTAACATGAAAACATCAATACCTCTCTGCAAAGAGAACTCAAATTGGATGAACTTTGTCTCTGTCAAGGATGTGATTACTAATGGAGGTGGCAGAGCCAGACTTAAAATCAAATTACTCTGATGTGACAGCTTAATCTTAGACTTAACATAATCTTTATTCTACCACTTTGAAACTTCTTGGTGATTTAATGGAGTCTAACATTATAAGATTTAGGCATGCCAGTTAGAATTCTGGCTTGTCATATGTTGGTTTCCTAACACACACACACACACACACACACACACACACACACATAAAATAAATAATTATTTTTGGTGCATATAGAGCTCATCATTTCTTCTCAAGCTACAGAAACGTGAACAAAACAGTTAAAAGGTTAATTTTATTAGTTTTTATAAAAAATGAGTCATACTAAGTTAAAGCATAATAAGAGAACAACATAAAACAAAGGAGATAGTTTTTGCTATTATTGCAATTATTGTTTCTTCTTTTCACAAAATTGGAGAGCATTAAAGCTTACAAAACTAGAATGAAAGAGAAACAAAGCTGCCATTAACTTTAAGTACTTTCATTGATTTTGGCATTTTCCCCAAATTTTAAATTATTTTCACTTCAGAAAGCATCATAATGAAAGAAATAACAATTATTTATGGCCATTGAGGGAGTTTGTAAAGAGTAAAATAATTGACATATAATGATTTTCAAGATAAGCACTCATATTTTTCCATAACCTGTCAAGAACACAGAAGTTTCATACATTTTTTTGAAGAATTATGATAATTGAATTCCTCAATGTATAAGAAATTCTATAAAGCAAAATAAAGATTATAACATCAGATTTAATTTGGGAGAGTATCTTCAAAATGTAGAGAAGTATTGACACAATCAATGAGAAAGAAAGATAAAAGGACTTATTGTCAAGTTGAGAGGCAGGAAAAAACTCAGATAACCAATATTTTGACAGTACAATACTTAGAGTTTGAGAAAAATGTAATGAAAAGAAGTGCAGAGGAAAGGGAGAAAAGATTGCTAAATAGATTTAAAAAAAAGAGGACTGTGAGAAGCAGTAGGTATTCTTTAGAAGAGTTTCACATAAGTTGAAGGAAGAGCTTAATAAAAGAAGAGATGATATAACTGCTGCAGAAATTGAAGAATGAATTTGGAAAAAATAGAATTTGACTCAAAATAACTTTTTTGGTGATTTCTGATAAATATAATTAGCAAACTGATAGAAGGTCTAATACTAAAGAAAGATAGCTACTAAATGCTTAAACTAGTATGAATTTAAAGTAATTCATAAATACATATCTTCCAGCCTTGCTGCCATTATAGACATGAATTCATATATATATAGGGATGGCTCATTTTTTAGTCAATGCAAAGCCACCCTTCTTCTTCTATTGTATTTTGATTGAGTAAGCTCCCTACTACTGATGGATGTTATGAGATACTCCAAAGTTTATTTCAGGAGAACTCCACATCAAATCACTGCACAATATGTGAAACTCATGCCTTAAATGTCAGCTAAGGCTAATGTCAGCAATGCTATGGGGTCCCCGTCACTTCGCTAGAGAACGAAAGGTCACAGGTTCAATCCTATTTGGCTTTACCCTCAGCAGGAGCCATTGACTGCCTTCAGCAAACAGATTATCTTGTGTCAAGTGGATGAGTGCCTCCCTGCTATTTGAAAAATAAAAAAAAGAAAATAACTCTTAATAAATCAAGAGATATAATCTTACCAATAAAGATTTAAATATAATTCAACTTATCAAATAGGAAGCAAAACAAAACTAATTTTCACCAATAGAGAATGACTGAATACATAACACACCCAACTATGATGTATTATAAAGCCCTTATAAACAATCAAATAAATTTATACTGGCTGACTCAGGGGGAATTTTAACAATAGGTTTTTCAGTGAAAAAAAGTCTACATAATATGATTCCAGTTTTTATGTAAAAATTAAATATATGTACAATTCTCCAAAGGAAACATGAGCACAGAGAAAACTGTGAGGAATATATACTGTTATGCATATGTGTGTAAAATATAATTTTATCCTTGTAAAATCATATGTATTATATTTGTAAAGTAATATATAAAATGATGTTCACTTTATTGGCAGTGGGATTTATATCAGTGATAGAAACTCAAGCAAACTTTCATTTTCATATGAATTTTAGTAGTATTTTTATTATTTGTTTATCCTTTATGTAAACAGAAAAAAAGATTATTTTAGAGAAGAAAAAAATGAGGGATGGAGTTGTAGCTCAGTGGTAGAGCACTTACTTTGCAAGTGTGAGGCACTGGGTTTGATTCTAGCATCACATAAAAACAAATAACGGCATTGAGTCTATATACAACTAAAAAATATATTTTTTTAAATAAGTGTCTTGAATTCAATTTAATCCATCAGTCTGAAATATGTCATGCAACCTATTCCTGTGAGGCACTACACAAAATTATTGCAATCCATACTTGATAATCAGGTATTCTTGGTCTTTACCAAGGAAGTTTTAATGCATTTGGTACTGAATATACTCTTTCAAAAATACAAATTTGTAGTTAGTTAAAACAAACCGTGGTAGGCTGAAGAATGCCCCCCAACCCTCACAAAGTTGCCCATACTCTAATATTTAGGACTAGTGAATATTTTACCATTCAGGGAAAAGGAATTTTCCAGTAAGACTGAATTAAGGATTTTGAGATGAGGAGATGATCCAGAATTACACAGGTGCCTCAGTCTAATCATAAGGGTTTTTATTAAGGGGGTAGGGGTGGAGGGGAAGAAGATCAATGTCAGAGAAAAGATGTGAAAGTGGGAGAGTAGACTATGGGAGTGATGTACTTTGAAAGAGGAAGAAGAGGTGGCAGGTGGCTTCTAGGAGATGCAAACAAACAACCAATCAGGAAACAGATTTTTTACTTCCTAAAGACTACAAAAGGATTGTTGCCCTGCCAACACTCTAATTTAGATTTCTGACTTTTCTAATTCCAACAGATGAAACCTGTGTTGATGTAAGTCACCAAGTTAGTGGTTGGCAATCTAACATCATAGCAACAGGAAACTAATGCAAAAGCTTAATTAATGGCAACAAGACCTCACAATAAGATGCAGTTCAGGGCAAAAGTTAAGGAACAATCAGCAGTGATCACTCCACTGCCAACTGTACTTTGTCTCCATTCTTGTTATGACAATAGGTTCCTAACAATGATTCCTACCTACATCCTAATAAAAATTCTTTTCAAATTAGATAATCTAACTTTGACCTGGTCCCATTTCTTTTAAGCAACAAGCTACACCGCAGTTGCCTATTTTGCAATAAATAGCTGGTTAGCCAAGAGAAAAACAAGAGTCAAAGGCACTTGGTTGAATTACTTGACTTATATTCCTATTTTCTTTAATTATAAAACAGAAGTCATATCACATAACTAAACAGATTGCCATAAGAACACAATGATACCATAAATTAGTATTTCAACGCAGTTCTGGTTTATGGTACTTGCTCAGTAAATAAGATCTGCTGTCAAGAAAAATGGTCTTAATTTTCCCTAGCCATTTTTCATCTTCCTTTTTTTTTTTGATTTTGAAAATCAAGTAGAGGAGTCATATCTATTTTTATTAAACACTCTGAATACTCTTTCTCAATCATTTGTTTGCTGAGCTGTCAGCTTCTAAGTCATTCCAGCTTCCACTCCAATCAGAGAATGAACTGCTCACTATTTAATGGTTAATTTGCATCAAATAGTTACCTAGCAACCACCACTAATATAAAATTAGATCTGAGTTTTTGTGAAAGTCTACAATCTACTTAAAAGGTTTGAAGATAGATGAAGAATAGTTATTTTCAGAATTTTAATTCTTAAAAACACCCCCAGATAGAATATGTCAAGATCTTAAATCAGGACTGCACAGTAGTCTTTAGTTATTCAGAAACATGGTATTCAGAATTTAATAATTCAGATTTTTTTTCAAGTACGAGTGAGTACCTACAATGTATGGAAGATCTTAAAATAATTAAAGACTTTATTAGTGCATGTTAATTAAACAGAATAGTGGGTTTCATTTGTAATATTCCTATATGCATATAACATGTTATGATCATTTCCACAAACCCTCAAATAAATTTTCATTAACACAAATTATGCAATGGAAGCCATTTTAATTATATTACACATATTACTTATTTGAATACTCAATATAACTTTGAGGAAGGTGCTATCACTGAAGAAATAAATTATTTCTCTAAATCATCAAATTCACTTTTATATACCTAGTTAACAATGAGACTCTTCATCCCTAATATTCATCAAAGAGGAAAAAAAGATCTTGATTCCCACAAGTTAGGTGAAAGAAAAAAGGAAGAAAAAAGGAAAGGAAAAGGTCACCATAGCCCTTATAGTTGGACCCTATTAGCTGCGGATCTTCAAAACTTTTTGAACTAATGATAAATGGAATTTTTACTGAAGCACTCCCACTGGTGTTCAAGCTACTGCCTGAAGATAGAGATAAGGCATTTCAACTTTGGAAAATATCATCTGATATCTCCAAGGAGTAGCAATTGGCAAGATCAAACCAAGTAATATAATACATCACAAACTCTTGAATTGTGTATTATAATCAATGCAAATAAAAAATGTAGACCAATATTGATAAATGGCTGAAGGGGTAAGAAAACTAAATACATATAATAACATATATTTCCCTACACTTATCATCGATTCTTAAAAAAAGGGCAGTACACACCATCTGTTGTCTAGCAATAATACATAATTAGTGAGTTTCACCATTGGTATTTGAGCCCACTTAACATGGGCATTAATCAATGCCTTTTAAAATGTAATGGTTTTAAGAGTTTGTCATGATAATATACCTCTAGCAATAATCTTCTGTTAGGAAGAGACATTTCTTGATATTAAGCTTGATGACTTTGAGTGCATAACTGTTGGAAAGTAATAGATCTGGACAAGATGAAATTCTGCCATAACAATTTTCTATTAGATTCTGATACAAATGATTAACCAGCTAGTAAGTCTATTGGTTTTGAGCAATCAGAATGAATCCAAGAGGAAAAAAGTAAGCAACAAATGTATTTCATTTTCAACAATTTGAATATGCTCTCACTTCTGAAAATTTCCTCTTATTTTGAAAAACAACATCAAATGTGTTGCCTAATTGTAAGGAGAATAGAAAAGAGAGCCAGTCAAGGAAGGCCATACTACATTGAGGAAAACAGTTCAGTTATGCCTTTTGGAGAGATTCATTCTTCCCTTCTGACCACAATTCCATAATTTTGTGTTCTTATTTTTAAACTACAGACAACTTCGGCAACTTTTAAGTATCTATGTAATAGAGCACCGAATCCTTCTGAAGCTGCTCTAAAATCTGAGACCATAAAAAAGCTGCTTCAGAAATTTGGATGCATAGTTTGGGTGCAAAAAGCAAGTTGAATAGTATGCAGTGGTTTACTGTATAAAGCATAGAAAAGAAAAATACACAAACACCTTCCTTAAAAATGTTCATTTACTGACTTTACAGGCAATTTTGAAATAAATTTAAGAGGAAGGCCATAATGTTTGAGATCCAACCACTTGTATAAAGACTGTTCCTTTGTTGAGAAAGTTGGATTTTTGGTATCACAATTTACCATTAATCATCTTAATTATTGGCCACACGGAAGGCAAACAAAGGACAGAAGTCTATGCTGTCATAATAAGACCACTTTGAATTCTGAAATTTCCTCTAGAAGAATATGAATTAAAGTGAGATACTAGATACAATACCAAATTACAATTTAAAATAATATATTTTAATATTTTTATTTGAAAGTAAGTCTTAGGCACTCTTTCATCTTTAGTCTGTACAAAAACTATTTTGGAAATTTAAAGAACCAGAGTAGCTTGAAAGAGAACTCAACTAGCAATTAAAAGTCAATGAGTTCTAAATGTATAATCACCAGCTATCTCCCTATCAGTCTTGGATTTTTCATCTACAAAAAAAATAATAATAAAATAAAATAAAAGATGGGCTTAGATTTTTTTATAATTAAATTCTATGGTTAAAAATTAAAGAATGTCTGTCTAGCCCCATATAATAGGTGCTCAGTTAGTATTTGAATGGACTAAAGGAACAGGCTGAGTTTCACCTGGAGATGTTTTTGGGACACTGGCGCTTCCTTTATTATGTATGGGAAGAAATGGGGCCAAAAGTAAATATCTTAGTATCAACTGTTAACACTAGTGGAGGAAAGTATGGGGAATGGGCGACATCACTAATGTTACTAGTTAGCTTGGGTTTGATTCATGCAATTGCTAGTACCACTAGGTCTAGTCCAAGGCAAAAGCAAAGAAGGAAATTTAGGTGATAAAAGAAACCACAGAAACCTGGAGGCCTGACTGTGGACTTGAAAAATTTGATTATGAAAATTATGATTGAGCCTAACATATAGGTATTTAATATCTAATTAAGGATTCAAATTGAAATTTGAGGTTAAAGAGCAACCCCACAACAAAGAACTGGGCTAAGAGCAAGGACATATGGAAGATGTTCTTGTAACTAGTTCTGTGTGGTTCAGAGCATACCTCAAAGTCTAGAGGTGATCTGAAAGTTAAAAAAAAAAATAGGGAATTAAGGCAGAAGGTCTGTGAAACTATACTAGACGTCAAGGGAACTAGAGAATAACATAACCTGACAACGGCTGGAGTTTCCCAAATCCTTGGGATAAATTGACAGCACTACATAATTCCAAGCCTCAGGGCATTATGGCCCTGATTGTCAGAGACAAGGAAAATGAGTGGGATGCGATAGGCATATTAAGTTGACTGGTTACAATGTGATGTATGGAGTATTTCCAATGTGGCTATCTTTGTAAAAGGAATTTTCGTATACTTCACTTTGACAGAAATTCTTTAAATTGATTACATTCCTATTTCCTATGTGAAGAGAATGATTCGCAGAGCACTAGAGCATAGCTAGTATCTAGCAAAGCCAGAACGTAAATTCAACTCTATTTGATTTTAAGGCTCTCAGACTTAATCACTAAGGTAGAACCTCTTATGCTTAAGAAAATTTAGTAAGGTAAAGATGGAGAAAATTCAGTAGACTCTGGTACAGTCAATGTTAAAATTAGAAATACACATTTGCCTTAGAGATTTACTTAGAACAGCTACTTCTTTTTTCCCATATAACTTATTCTTCTATTATGTTTCTGTACTAGTTGAATCAGGAAAGCAATTCATACAGAATATAATATATTCATGATATACTGTGTTAAGAACTAGATGGCACTGGATTTTCTTCCCAGCTTTTGGTTCTATATTGATATGATTGTTACGTGGATGAGATTATGATGATTAGATTAAGGATTCTTGGAAGTTAGGAACCAATGATGTTTACATAATTGGGAGTAGTTGGACTTTGGGCAATGTTTTCAAGTGACTGAGTTTCAAGGATTGGTCTAGCTATATTAACGCACACAGAGCAGGATTGGAAGTCCATAAATATGAATTTAATTCAAGTACTATAATATTAGGAAAAATTCCTGTCTGTTGAAACATAAAAGAAAATTTAAATGAAAACTCCCTACATTTATTCCCTTCAATAATGTAGCTAATATATGCACAGCAAACTCCTTTGACCTATTCACCAATTTTGCTGCCTTATGTAGAGAATATAAGTGCAAAGTAGTGAAATTGACTTTAATAAATACTAATTTAACTTGGGTTAAACATATTCATAAAGAAAATAAAATGACTTATCCACAATGACCTATTTTACATCTTACATGTAGTTACTCCATGAGAGAAGGTGTGTGTGTGTGTGTGTGTGTGTGTGTGTGTATATATATATTTTTTTTTTTTCACATTTTAAAAACAGTATGTCAGAAGTACATGATAATCTTTATTTAGAAAGCAACTGTGTGTTTATTAGTCCATATCCTAATTAAAAATATTATTTTTTCCTTTGTACTCATCATTTTTGATGAAAATACAATACTATAATAGGTTGCATTAGTTTCTTATTGATGCTCTAATATACTATCACACACTTAGTGGCTCCAAACAACACACATTGTCAGAATTCAAAATGTGAATTGTTTGGGGTTTTTTTTTTGTGGGGGGGGGGGTCTTACCAAGGATTGAATTCAGGGGTACTTGAGTCACATCCCCAGCCCTAGTTTGCATTTAATTTAGAGAAGTGTGTCATGGAATTGGTTGGCTTTGAACTTGTGATCCTGCTACATCAGCCTCCTGAGCTGCTGGGGTTACAGGAATGTGCCACTATGCCCAGCTCCAAAATGGGTCTTAAGGGATCAAATCAAAAGATTTCATCACAGTTGTTTACTCTGGATTCTCTAGGGGAAAACTGATTTCCTTATAATTTCCAAGTAATAAAGGCTGCCTATATTCATTCTTCCATTTTTCAATTTGCATTGCTACAACTTCTGTTTATATTGTCATATCTTCTCTCTCCAACACTGACCCAACTGTTATCAAATCAGACCCACTTGGATAAAGAGGAAAATCTCATCTCAGCATCATTAATTTAATCACACTTCAAAGGCTTCTTTGCCTTTTGGTAGCACATCACAGGTTCTGAAGATTAGGACACAGGCTTTATGGGACCATGATTGAGCCTAACATATAGATATTTAATTATTTAACTTTAGACCTTTTGGAATTTATGGAAGGGTATTGAAGAAATTTTAGGCAATGTAAAATATTTACAATATTCACAGAAATCATGGTCATTTACCATCGGAAAAATTCCTCCACATAGAAAAAAATGTGATTTCCCACCTTCCTAACTTCTCATTTTAATAAAGTAGCATGTTAAATTTAAATAGATGAACAAAGTAAATTCTAAATCAGCTAATATTTTCTAATTTTATAAAAGTAATAATTGGAACAGAAGAAAATTAACAATTCTAATTCACTGTTTTAATTGATTTCATACTTATTTAGATATATTTTATCAGAATAGTTAACTCCATAAATCTCACACAACATAAAGTCTACTACAGACTGGGTATACCTTATCTAAAATACTTGGGAGTGGAAGAATTTCAGATTTTTGAAATTGTATATACATAATCAGATGTCTTGGAGATAGGACTCAAGTCTAAATGCAAAACTCATTATGTTTCATATGCACCATATACAGATGGTCTAATGATAATAGTTTTTAATAATTTTAGAGCAACTATGTTGTTTTTTGCTTTTTGTTTTTTGGTACCAGAGATTTAACCCAGGGGCACTTAACCACTGAACCACATCCCAGCACATTCCCAGACATTTCATATATTTTATTTAGAGATAGGTTCTAATTGAATTGCTTATGGCATCACTAAGTTGTTGAGGCTGGCTTTGAAATCACAATCCTCCTGCCTTAACCTCCTGAGCCACTGGGATTATAGGTATGCCCATCACACCAGGCTGCAACTGTGTTTGAACAAGATTTTCCAATTATATCAGTATCCAAAACATTTCAGTTTTTAAAGCATTTAAAATTCCAGATTTTTATGTTAGAAATATTACATCTTTATAAGATTTTCAACACAAAGTACTTTGGGGGAAAAGCTCACCTTTACATGTTTTCACTACTTTTCTTCCCCAATGTTCTATAATTTATAAACAAGACAATTTAACCTCGTGTTCGCATGTTTACATTAGACAATTTGATTGTCCTATAAAATTTTCTTTGAATTAAATTTATGTATGAAAACACTATAATTTTACTATTTCAAATAGAGCAAAATGAGCACAGTTAAGCTAACCCTTCAAACTTTTCGTTATTCTATAATGAAGATTTACTTCCTAAAACAAATATTTTCCTACCTCTGGCAAATCAAATTCATTTTTAATATTCTCAAATCATCTGGCTTCCTCACTAATTAGCACATAAGTATACATTTACATATGACTAATCTTCTATAGTTACATGACATATTATCTAAATGTCGACATTGTATGAGAGTTGATTTATTGGATTAAGTTTGCTTTTTGTTACACTAATATAATACAGTATTTTCTACAATGTATATATTTTAAAAATTTTTCTGGGGTGTTGATGGACCTTTATTTTATTTGTTTATATGTGGTGCTGAGAATCAAATCCAATGCCTCACATATGTTAGGCAAGCATTCTACTACTGAGCCACACCCCAGCCCTGCAATGTGTATTTTAAAGAAAAATTTATTTTTGCGAATATATTTTGATTCTCAATAAATCACAGAAATTTAAAAGACATTACTTCTCATTATTGATTGTGGCAGTTGTTGAGAAGTGGTCAGGAGCTCCAAGAGGTTCTCCTATTCTTTGGCAGGAACACAGTCACCTTACCCTTGTACTAGAAAAAGCAGAATTCTTCCCCTGCTCAAGGCCTGGGGAGCTACATGCCCTCTGCTTTGAACCTTATTCCTTTGGCCTTTGCCCATTTTTTTCTTGTTCTTCAGATCTTATGAATTCTCCCTTTAGAGAAGCCCTTGATGAATCCTGGTTTTTCATTCTTTTCTATCCTTAAATCATGTTTGCTTTCCATATGCATTTTATCATGAGCTTTATTTCATACACTGGTTCATATGTTCACCATTCAAAGGCAATTAGCACAGTGATTGATAGTTGGCATGAATCAACTGATAGAATTATCGTCCTTTTACATCTATGAAAACCAAACTCTAGAACAACAGTTGCTAATTTAAATATCTTCCGGAGCCAGGAAACATTGAAAATGATTATGAGTGCTGGAAGACAGAAAATAGAAAGGCACAGATCTCATGTAAGGGCCAGATCACTCACTTAAGACCACTGTCCCCATAAGGAGTGCAGACCCAGGGTTGCTCCAGATAGGCTGAATCTGACTTGAAGGTGTTCGAGAGCCTGAGGAGGCCAAATATAGCCTGAACCTGGCCCATAGCCATAAACCTGAACTTTTTGCTTTAAAGTTCACACAGGGATATGATCCTACTTGCTCACATGTTGGTGATTTGCCAACCCTATTCCCCTCCCTGTAAAAGATACTCCAGTAGTGGATTTCATGCTGTCTTGATGTCTCAGCCTCAATTATTATAGGAATTAGGTCAGACAGAACATTTTTAGAACTGATTTATCTGAACAAAGTCCTCATAACTTGGTATAGGTCCACTAGGTCTTGCTCTCTAGATCAGTGGATCTTATATTTTTGGAGGCCTGGTTTTTCATTTCATTGTGGAACTAATACTTCATAATTTCCCCATTAACTGCTTCCCTTTTTAAAGTTTAAGTTAGCCAAAGTTGTTCTTGGCAGAAGTGCAAATAAATATATATATTTCTTATTCATGTATCAGATAATTACTCTTTTTTTGAATTTTGAGGATTGAATCTAGAGCCATGAGCATGCTAGGCAAATGCTCTACCACTAAGCTGTAACCATATCTTTAGATATTTACGTTTGGAAACATTTCATTGTCTTTTTCATGTTTGGCATTGTAAAGAGTATTATATTCCAGAGAAATCACAGTAAACAGGGAAGTCCAGAATTTCTACTTTGTCTATCTCTGGATAGGTTGCAAATAGCAAAATGTTCTGGTTTTACATTCACCATATAATTATTAACTTACTTTGTCCCCTCTACTCAAAATTAGTGCCTTTTTTCCTCAAAAGTCCATTCATCATTCTGATGTAGCTCATAGGGTCATTTTCTCTTCAAAAACTATCCTGAAGATACTCACCCCACCCCAGTCAGTCATCAGCCACTTTGGATCAGTGTCTTCTTAGTACATGGCTAATATGAAAGGCTTAATTGTGTTGCTAACAATTGTAACTTTGGGGACCTTGCTGAACTTGAGGCTAAAATCTTTACTAATTTTCTATTCCAAATTTTTTTCTTAATGCCTGGCATGCAGTAGGTACTCAAGAGTAGTTGATTGATGGAAAGAAGGTAAAGGAGGGTGGTAACCCAATCAAATGGCAAAATCGAGTTGACAATCATTTCCAAGCACATAAGAAGCAGCTGGACAAAAGTAAGAGTTTGGGATTCGAACATTTCCATCTATACTTCTGGTTTTTAAACAGATTACAACAATTTCTATGAATATCTAATTTTTTTGGAACACAAATTAAGTATTAATAATTTATTCATGTGCAAAATCTTGTATATATTAGGTAGAAGATAGTGTGAAGGAGAAAGAAAGTATATGGGAAAGAAAGAAGCTCTTATAAAGAAGAAAAAGTACAGGAGAAGAGAAAGGATGAATTTTATGTCTCTCAGAAATACCATTCTAAAAAGACAATTTATATAAATGACACTTGCAGAGGGAGTAATGTTTAAATAAGAGATGATTTTTGTTAAATTTTAAGATATACAGAAGAATAATAAGAAAAAAACTTTTGGTTGCTAGTAACATTCCTGAAAAAAAACAAGTATAATTAAACAAATTGAAGCAACTAAAATTTACATTTTTATTTTTATAATTGATCTTTGAGTTAATAAGGTCTTGTTTGCATATAAGACATTCTTCTGTTTATCATTCTTGCAATGGACATAGTAATTTTACAGGAGTCATTTTCTTTTTATTTTAATCATTTTACCCATTCATTAAATGGCTCCTGTATGTCTAAAAACAGGAATAGAAAATGAGGTATTGAAAATTAAATGTACCTTAACACTTATTTTCTCTTTCTAAACGTAAAAATGTCAGTAAATTTTAGTAAAGTGAGTTAAAAATGTAATTGCTTATTTACATACTAGTAACCAAAATATGTGTGTATTAAAATAAGCACAGATTTGAAAATGAATTGCAAAAATGTATTTAATTAATTATGATTAACTATTTAAATATCTGGGTTTAGTCAAAGCTTGTTTACTTATAAATTTTAATTTTCCAATAATACTAATTTTTTATGACTTTTCATAAAGCAATCACACACATGACTATTCAGATAGCTTCTAACACTAAGAAAGCCTTCTAACTAAGCCTTCTAACATTAGGAAAGCCTTAAGAGCTATAAGATTAGTTTAATCAAACACATTTCTAGTAACTCTCCAAATTGTGTACTTTCCCTTCAATTTAAGAAAATCAACCATAAGAGGAATAAGAACTATGTGCTTTGTTATTCTGAAAAAGAGAAACAGAGACAAGCTGGATTGTCAGGGAAGAGGAGCTCTTTTGGAGTAAAATATGCATAAAATTGTATTGTTGAAGAAAACACCATTTGTCAGCAGGCTATAAAGATTCTTTGCTGAGAATATTCTAAGTAGGTTGTTAGTTGTTTAACTGTATTCTCTCTAACACAAGTCATCCCTGTAACCTGCCTCAATGAAGGCAGCTCTACTTGAAAATACCACATTTTCAATCTCAAATCAGGTCAAAAGGGATGGGGATGGGGTGAGAAGAACAAAGAAGAACAAAAAGGGGGCTTAGGAAATAGTGAGATTTAATCTCTTAAATATTTGGGTCATTTCCTGGGAGGAAAACATTCACTAAGAAGGAAAATCAAACCTCAAAAGAAAATACAGAGGCTACAAAAGACACTGGAACTAAGGTGTGACAGGAACAGAGAAAAAAGTATTGATTCATCTGTTACAGATTTTGTTAGAAACTGGGTATCTGTAAACACAGATAAGAAAATACACAACAGGAGAAAGTAGTTAAGACTTAATAAAGACCAAATAAACCATTAGGAATTTTGAAAAAGATTGATATAAGCCACATCATTTGATTCACTCAGAATATTCCCCTAAAGTCACCAGAATTCCATTATGTACCTATTTATTGACATCTAAAATTTCGTGCAAGAATTATTGTAAGTTGGGCTGGGGATGTAGTTCGATGGTAGAGTAGTATTCCCTTCACATGGGTGAGGCCCTGGGTTCAATATCCCATAATATACACACATGCACACACACAAATTGTTCTAAGCTTCTTGGGACATTTGCTTTTCTTATGTAATACACTCATCTTTGTTGAATTTTTGTCTGCATTAACTCTAATATGCTTCATTAGTATTGACAAATTTTCCTAAAAACTTGTTTTCCTAAATTTCTCATGATAATAATCTCACCTAAAAAATCAAAGTTGCTGTAGAAACACATAGAATGTATATAAAGAAAGACAATATTGATAATAACAATATTTTTCACATAGCAATATTAAGAAAACACTCATAAACACTAAATGTATTTTAGTGTGTGTCACTCAATAGTGATGCATTCTTAGAAATGAATCATTAGGTGATTTTTGCCATTGTGTAAACAACTTAGAGTATATTTACACAGAAGTATCTGATATGACCTATCCTACACCTGGGCTGTGCAGCTGATTGCTGCAAACCTGTAACACATTACTGTACTGAATGCTGCAGGAAACTAAAACAAACCAAACATATTTGTGCATCTAAGCATATCTAAACCGAAAAATTGCAGTAAAAGTCCCAGGCAACAGGAATCCTTCAGTTCCATTATAATTTCATGGGACTGCCATCATGTCTTCTGCCAATCACTACAATGTTCTGTGTCACACCACTGTTCTGACATGTTTAACAGTTTGTGGTCCTAAATCCAAAAATGGAATAGATATTACTGAATCATATAACAGAATATAAATTTACTGGGTTTGTTTATTAGGTATTTAATAAGAAAACTGTCAAATATTAAATCCTAAATCTGAAGTTTGCCTTATACTAATGCAATAAAGGTCTTTAGAATGTGATGGACATCATTTTCCAGAGTACAGGTATGAAGACTTGAATTGAGTGTCAACATACTTTATATATAAACAGATATGAAAAATTGTGGTATATATGTGTAATAAGAATTGTAATGCCAAAAACAAAACAAAGTAAATGTATTAAGGCATGAATTGGCGTGTACATACTCTATATACAAAGATATAAAAAATTGTACTCTATGTGTGTAATAAGAACTGTAATGTATTCCGTTGTCATGTATTTAAAAAAAATAAAATCAATAAAACTAAAAAAAAGAATCATGAAGATATTAATTTCCTCAGTAATAAAAATCATTTAAAACATCTTCCTCAATTACTCTTTAGAAAAAAGGCACATTCTAAGCTCTAGGTAGTATTTTTAATGGCACAAAGTAGTTAATGCCCCAAAGCTCCAGGAAATGTTTTGGGAAAAGGTATAGGGAAATTCAATTTCTCTAAATAATGGAGCAGAAGCTTCTTAATAATAAATAGCTGAGAGACTAAGAAAAAGGATCTAAGCCCTTGAAGCATCTGTGTTCACCATAGGCCATTACCATATTGCTAAAAATTATAAGAACTAAATATTAAAGAAGATTAAATAACTCACAAAAGTATAAAGGGAAAAATCTAAGGGGAGAAGAAATATAGCTTGTCCTGGTTCTGCCATTCTCTCAAAAGTCTACATTTTACATGAACATGTATGTAGCCTGATTACTCTTCAGTAAAATGACAACACTCATACCTGCCAGGGAGGGTCTTGTGAGGATTCAATAAAATAATGTATGTAACCATTTAATCTATGTAGTAAATGACATGTAGCAAGTATCAATAAATGGCAAGAATTTTAAAGTAATGAATTTTTTCAGCATTGAAAAAATGCACTTTATGCTTAAGAAAACAGTTGCATGTTGATCTATATTGGATTAATCAACCAGGGAAGGTCTAAGGGTAAGATACTGAACATTTTAATGGCTTTCTCATGCAAAAGAACCCAGCCTTTTTGTTAAATAGTCAGACCATTTTCTAAACCCAGAGTGCCTGATTTTTGTATTGAATCAATCCACCTCTCCAATGAGCCACGACAGTTTACTTTAGAGTTTATACTTCCCTTTACATTATTTTATTTTAAAATCATGTTGAATTTAGTAAATGAATTCCAATCTGCATTACATTTTTAACTGAAACATAATGAAAATAATTTAAACAAACATGACCATGCTATATGGTATAAATTAAACCAACATACAGTAGCTAGTAGGAACACCTAAGTTTATAATTCTTACTTAGTGAAAGAATCAGATAAATATTTTAATAAGCAACATATTTATAAGGCAGTCACTAAAGTTTTAGGATTATCAGAAATCTCCAATACAGGAATATTAAGGTAAGGAATTGAATTGCCCATTCCTAAATATTTATGAGAGAAAAGAAACCTGTGGTAAACCATGATCCTTTTAAAGTGCATGAGCAAGTTCTTATTTATATTGAAGTGATACAAGTAGATGATATTTTACCAAGAGTTGGCATAGGATATTGGAGAAGAGATCTCAAAGAAATTCTATTGAAATACAGGAAACCAAAGAGACAGCTGTGAAGTTTGTTACTATTAAAAAATGAAGATGAAATCTACAAACTGACATTTTACTTCTGCTTTCATGTTTCAAAGTATGAAAATGAAAAATATAAATGTAAGTTTTTTTTAAAAAAAGAGGTTCACCTTATTGTATATTTTAATAAAATGCCTTCCTAGAATAAGATTCTACCTTATTTCTACGTATTTAATAAGATCTTATTATGCAACCCAGGTATAACTATCCCACTTCCAAGATGGCCTTTGACCTTCATTTCTTTAAAAATTCACTCTTGAACAATAAATATTCAGTAGGAGTTTTATATTTTTCATAGAAGGGCCTATAGATATAATAATTTAAGAAACATAGTATAATTGAGATTTCAACAAAATGCTTAATGCTTTTTCAAAACAAGGAAGATTAGTATATCAAACTTTACTAGCTTTAACTTTCTCTAATCAACCACACTACAAATAACAAAAGTTGAAACTGTCTCTTGATCTCTTTCATTACGAATTTTAATTTTCAATTTTATTTCTTGGTGGTCAAATTTCTATTTTTGAAGCATGTTCATTTCTAACTCTTGAGTAAAGTGTTGCTACTTTAAATAAGTGCAAAACAGGCAAGTTTAGAACTATCTCTTGGCTCAGTAAACCAGCTGATCCCCAGATATTTTGCTCCTTCTGAGACATCAAAGGAAGCTGGAACCTGGGATTTGTTTATGATCCCAGGTGTTTTCTATCTTTGGGGTGAGCTGAATATCTAAAATGAGACTATAGGATTTCCTGAGTGATTTTCACTAAAAAAAAAAAAAAAAAAAAAAAAAAAAAATCCCATGAATAATTAACTAGTCACTTCAAAAAAGTTTGTTGTTTTTTTTTTCTTTTGAGATGGTAAGTCTTCCTTTGGGTAAAAAATTCAGAAAATGTTCCACTTCAGATTGTTTGATACTTCATTATTCCTAAAGAAAAAAATACATATTCCTGGCCCATATCATATATCTGACATAAAGGTTGCAAAGATACCCTTCTGAAGCTTTAAAAAAGTATACTGTGAAGAATGCCTTAACTCATAAAATCCCTATACCTGTTACAGTCTATTTCCTCTGGAATATATTTCTAAGTCTCCAAGTATTGACAGCATGTGAAGTTCAGTTATAATTGCTTCTATGAAATTCAAAAGTAATCAATTTCTGTACCACTATATGTACATTATTTACTCTATTTTCCCATTTGCTCAGACCTGGACAATGCAGGATTGGCATGGTACTTCTTCAACCTTTTCTTAAATACTTTATATTATTGTATCAAGAAAAGAGTGTCAAAATAGGTGTTGATGAATGGAAATATTAAAAATAAACACTGCAGGAAAATGCAGGAAATATTTGATTCTTCCAATGGTGGGGAAGGTCTATGATCCTCAAAAGCTAAATCAGCCCCCTTTTTTCATTTGTATGATTACTTAAATTTTTTCACAGATAATGTTTTATAAATTCATGTAAAACAAAGATTAATATTTTTTCTTACAAGAAAAGACAGGAATATACATACTGTAAGGGACACATTCATACTGCACTTCAAGGTATTTATAGGTTCCTGGACATGGGTCCGGAAAAACATCAGGGCCTGCCACCACTGCACATTGGGTTCTGTTATTGCATCTGAAATTAAAAAAAAAAAAAAGAAGAAATAGTAAGTTTGTGTTAAGTTAAATCATTATCAGCATCAACGCTAACTTTATTTTAGTTCTAGTTACCTATTTAAGTAAGATTTTTGATGGACTTAGGACTGTAGAGTGATTAAGGGAATCATTATCTATAGTATTCTTTTTAAAAACTAGACATAAAAATCAATATATTCAGTTTTCTTATATTAACTAATTAATTTATGGTTGAATACATCATAATTTTGAGGCAAAAGTTAACTACTGCTGAAGCAACACAAACTGGTCCATAGAATATTGCCAATGTAAAGATAGGTAAGAAACATTGTTCAACAGGAAAGATCCACCCCCATTTAAAAAAAAATGTCCTGAAGAAAACATAACCAGAGTTTCATCAGTTATAAAATAAATTCACTGATTGTGATGATATACATTTTAAAGACAGTGAAAAGTGACAAATTTTACCCAAGCCTGAAAAAAAAAATCAGTAAAAAGTTAATATTCATATATTAAAAATTTATATTTTAATTTATTTTATATATACTACTTATTACATAAATAAAACCATTTTAAGAATTAGTATGTACACACAGGCATATGGCACAGTGAATTCCAATATCAAGTTTATCCACATGAAAAAAAATTATGAATAAATTGCCCAAAGATCAGTAGAGTAGAGGAACAGGATAAGGGATGGGAAGTGCTGGGGACTAAATTATAGCAAATTCTAGTCCATACTTTTATGCTTATATCAAAATGTATCCTAATGATATATATAATATAAAAGAAATAATAAAAATGATTTATTTCCATTTTCCCTTCTGTTCAGTCAAATAATGACACTAAGTTCACAGATTATAGATCCCAAATGTCAATATCCTATCTATATAATTTAAACTTATATCGTATTATATAATTATTATATTCTCTTATTATAAAGAGGATAATAAATATCATTATTGTAAGAGAGATATAACCTGGGCACTTCTGTGATAATTAGACTAATAGACCTGGACTTATTTATTTTCCAGAAAAAAATACATGTAATAAAATAATGTGAAAAAATACTGAAAAAGACACTCAAGTTCACAGGGAACTCATTGCTACAATTTTTACTTAAAATCTTTCTATATTCAATTCTTCTTTCCATAAGTAAATTTTTCTGTAGAAAAACAATGGTTTATCCTACCCGTAATACTGGCACAAAATGTATAGGATGAACCCATTAGTTATTCCTGGTTTATGTTTGTGTTTATTCACTTCAGAAGTATTTATTCAGAAGTGTTTATTCAGAAGTGTAATATAACCTCAGGGCTAAATGTTTTCCATTACTTTCTCAAAGAAACACTTCATCCCTGATGCAGTCCATATTTCATAACACATGAGGTATCTTGATTTAAAATGTTTAATCAAGGCTACCATTTGTCAGGCTTAATGAGAATTTTACTTAGTCCCTAAATTAAAATTGATTCATTAGTGAATGTCTTCAGCTGAAAATATATTCTATGATATCAGTGAAAGATAAATAAAAGCCGATATACTCATTGGGCAGTTCAGACTAACAGTGGATTCTAAGGGTGAATGAGTTCTAAAGTTCCCCTGTGTGGATGCAGTGTCTGAGCAGATGATTAAGCAACTGTGTGATGACATTAGTGTAAATGTGACCATCCTCTTACATGTATGCCAAACTTACAACTTGATATTTTAGTGCACTCATGCTTCTTAAAATGAGTGGTGCATTCTTATTAAAAAGATGATTCATTTGAAGAAGGTATCTCAAATTAAGTGATATAGTTTTTGCAATTATACCAAAACAATTTTCACATTACATTATAAATTACACAGATAACTTACATACAGATAACTTATCTATACATAAGAAAATTTGATAAGCATTCATTTGTTGTAAATATTAGTCACCATTGTGAGCTGCAAGAATCTTAATGTTAATTAAAGATACATCAAGGAAGCCTTCAATCAATGAGAATATGTGAAGAGGCATATAAACCAAAAATTACTATGACAGCAATATATTTATAATCTTCATCATTGTTGTATACAAAATAACACTGCTTTACAAAATTCATTTGCAAAAATAATCTAGAATTTTATTACTATTTCTGTATCAAATGCTCTTAAAATTAAGGGAAAGGGCATATTCAATCCCTATAATATTATTTTTCTTAAGACAAATTTTTCTTAAGACAAATATTCTTCATACCTAATATTAAATGTATTTTTAGAACCACAATAAAGGATGAGAAAAGAATGCAATAATATGTTCAAATACATCCTAATCCAGCAATACAGAGAAAACATCAAAAATGTATAAAAGTATTTGAATCATTATTTACAGTGATAAAAATTCAGAATTATTTTCATTGGAAACTTTCTGTGAAAACAATCTCCAAACCAACATTTGTGTCACCAGAAGGTGACAGTAGTAAATATCATAGAGAATTCTTAAAAAAAAAAAAAAAAACTCTTGGAAATTCAGGTTTTACAAAAACATTAGGCCAGTTTTTGCTGCTGTTGTTGTTGTTGTTTAATTTCCTCATAGGGTACAGTTTTTGCTATTGTTAACCATTATCTTCATTTGTCATTTGTTTCAGGTTGGATTAATAACAATTCATTACAGGTAGTATGAGTTCATTTGAGATAAATGTAAAATAAAGGGTTGGTGATAGAGGAAAAAAAACACAAATTCTGTGAATTGAGAACAGAAACAGGAAACAATTTACTTTAAAACAAAAAGCAAATTTTAAAAAACCCAACTACAACACAAGTTCTTTATGAAAACTTAGTTTGAACAAACCCAAGTTTTATTAGAAAAATAACCCATATCTGATAATACTTTAAAATTGGCATGTTCACTTATATTCTATTTGAAATTTATTTTATTTTTACATCTTTATTGATTAATAAAATCTTACATAATTAAGGTATAGAATTTGATATTTTGGTATAAGTATACATTGTGAATGATAACCACAGTCACACTGACATAATAACTGACATAACCATCATCTCACAGTTATCATTTATTGTGATGAGAAAATTTAAGATTTATTCTCTTAATAAACTTCAGGTATGCACTAGTTATTATTAACTGTGGCTACCATTCTATAAGTTAAGTCTCCAGAGTATGCTCTTCAAGCATTACTGAAATGTTACACTCTGATCAACATCTCACCATTTCTTCTACTCCCTCCACTCCCTCATATCTTGATAACCTCCACTCCACTCTCTGCTTGTGTCAGTTCCGTGTGTGTGTATGTGTGTGTGTGTGTGTGTGTGTGTTCCAGTATAAAGGTTTTGAGTTTAATTTGCTATGATTGCAATGGAATTCCCAAATGCACAAAATTTATTCTTATACATATGGAAAAATGTGCAAGATTTAGCAGACCAATAAAGGCAAACTTGTAAAGTACCTTATAAAAATCAGTGTACTGATGTGTTTTGAAACTTGATGTATTTTCAATTTAATCTCACATAAAATCTCAAAATGTGATATACATTGAAAAATTAATAAAAATTTGTTGATTCATATTAAATCAAATTTATATTTTATTGTTAATGGCTATTTGATATTTATGAACTAAAATAGTTTTATTTTGACAAAACACAATTTAAAGACAAAATTTTACTACAGTGCAAGATACTATTTCCCTATGTTCTAAAATATTTTGGTGGAAAATTAAAAACCATAAATCTCTTCAGGCATATGTATACACATGTACATACATACACAAATGTTTCTGTGTGTTAACTTTAAGGACTTATGAAACTGACTCAATCATATTCCGTAAATAAAGAAAAAAATTTAAAATAGAGATTTAATTTTTTTTTTCAGTGCTGATGATCAAACCCAGTGTGTTATGGTTTGGATCTGAGGTGTCCCCAAAAGCTCATGTGTGAAACAATGCAAGAATATTCAGAGGTAAAATGTGGTTATGAAAGTGTGTGGGTTATGAAAGCCTTACCCAATCAGTAAATTAATTCCATGATAGGATTAACTGAATGATAACTGAAGGTGGGTAGGGTGTGACCAGAAGAAGTGGGTCACTGGGGGCATGTGTCTGGGGTATATAATTGGTAAGCTGAGTTCAGTCTCTCTCTCTCAAATGCCTGATCATCATGTGAGCCACTTCCCTCTACCATACTTTTCTGCCAAGATGTTCTGCCTCACTTGATCCCCAAGGAATGTAACCTGGTATTTTTAATTGAGACCTATGAAACCATGAGCCCCCAATATAATTTTTCTCCTCTACAATTATTTTGGTCAGGTCTTTTAGTCACAGCAGTGAAAGTGCCTTGAGCTCAGGAGTTATAACCAAACTCTGAAAGTATAGTTGTTAGGTCGGTTTGTGGTGGCTAAGAGAACAAAGCACTGGGCAATAACCAATCAGATACCAACAGCCAAGCAGTGATAACCACCTGTCAATCAGCTGGATCTCTTGACTGATCCTAGAAGGACCTGGAGCTCAGCAAGATCCCCCAACCAACCCCAGGAGGACAAGGAACCCTAAAACCCTCCCTTCCTGTCCCACGCTTTCCCTTCCTGCCCTAAACCCCAATAAAATTCCAGTCCAGCTGAGCCTGGGCATGTCTCCTCTGGCCCCACTCTCTTGTACTGGAGGGTCTCGCCCTGGATCGAATCTCAATAAAGCCTGGTACTGCAGCTTTTAATCTGCCTCCTTTTGTCACCAGTGCCTGACCTTACAATAGTGATCTCAAAAAGAAATCCAATTTCCAAATATTCCACACATTCCTGGCAATGTTTGATAAAGCAAATTATCCTAATCATCAGTCAACATTCATATAATATTTTTGAGGCCCATTCCAAAAAATAAAATGATTAATTGTTTCAGATACATGCGTATCAGTCATAGAAGTAGGTTTCCAAAATAAATGAAAATGTGTTTTAATATTAACAAATTCATATGTATTGCTAGGAAAAATATTTCAGTACTGGTTCTGTAACAGCGATTTTGAAAATAAATCTTTCACAAGTTGAATTCTATAACAATGGCTAGATATAATTTTGAAAAAAAATTCATTGAACAATAAATGGAATTGCATCTGTATTAGTTCCTTACCACCTACCTGTGGCAACATTTGAGAGCTTTATATTTTTTACCTGTATATATCGTCAAACAAATGAATTGAAAGGATGTCATATTGAATCATTTAGCTAAGACTTTTTTTAAAGTCAATATGTTATATTTCCAAACTAAACTATAAAAGAGAAAAACAAGAAGAAACAGAATGAAGCCTTGAGAAAGAGGACTGTAAAGAAAAGGAAATTTTACAAAATTCTATGTTGAAATCAGTTGGCATTAAAGCTTATAAAAGCTAAGTCACAAGATGAACTAAAAAAATGCCTTTGATTTTTATCACTTTTAATAAAGTGCTAAAAAAGAGGCAAACAAGTAATTCTAAATGAGTGCATGAAATGCATATGCATACACTTGGTCTTTATTTCCAAGCCAGGTGCCTTGGCACACATGTAGTCCCAGCTACACAGGAGGCTGAGGATCATTTAAGCCCAGAAGTTCAAGAGCAGACTGAACAACCCAGCAAGACTCCCTCTCAAAAAATAAAAATAAAATAAAGTAGAAAAGATTTACAAAGCAGGAGTATAATGTAGACATAAATGAATATTGCTTTATATTCTGTAGTCTCTAACTCTGTCCTCAAACGTAGATTTTTGTTTTTTCAGTACTGAGAACTGAATCAAGAAATATTCTACCTCTGAGGTACATATCAAGCACACACCACCCCCCACACACAAAATTTTAAATTTTATTTTGAGATATGTCTTACTGTGTTAGCAACACTGGTCTTCTCCTGCCTAAGCCTCCTGAGTCAGACATATCTGTTACTTTATAAAATATGAAGAAAGAATAAGTTATGTTTATGTGAGATTAAAAAAAACTCACTGATGCACTCAGGCATGGGTTTTTGAGTGCAGTAGGGAGTTATTTATATTACATAAAAATTATTTCAGTTATCTTCAGATTTTATAAGTATAATGTAACAGGCATGGCTCAGCATAATAAAACACGAAATAAAGTTCAGAAATGCCAGTGACTGAGACCACTTCTTCTCAAAGGCTCACTTCCCCTTATGGGTTTCATTTCTAATCTCTGGTACTGGGACTAGTTAGGCTGACTACTCTATGAATTCCAGTGATGACCTCACGTAGAGTTACATCTCAATCCTATATCCCAACTGCCTCAATTTATGGTATCACCATAAAGCAACAATTTTAACAGAAATCTGATGTCATTTCTGTTTGTATTAGAATGCTTAGGGCAGCAAAAATAACAATAAAATAAAATTGGTTTAAAATAAAGGTATCATATGTTAAAATAAGGGTCTCAAATCATATGTTAAAAATTAGAAAGTGGGTTGGTTCCAAGTTGAATAATTCAGTGATTTAACAAAAAGTCATTCCTGCGGCTTAAATTCATGAAAATCTCTTTGATTTTCTCTTATGGTCCTTGGAAGTTTACTATATGTTCAAGATTACTTGAAATGATAATACACAGGAACCAAAGCAGGGGGTTCTGAGTTTTTTTGTTTTTTTTTTTTGTTGTTTTTTTTTTTGACAGTAAGAATGTTTCATACATAACTCACTCAGCAGACTACACTTGGAAGAAGAGAGGCCCAAATGAGCCAATTCCTAGGCCATATCAACATAACTGTAAAATAATCACACCAAAGATTGACATCCACAAACTGGTGTTGCCAACTGAAGGTTCATCACCTTAGGGTCAGAGAGGTAACTCACCTCCTCTTAAAAGATCTGACCCTTACAGGGGAGTGAACAGATCAGCTTTTATGTGATTTAGTTACATCCCCCAAGGTTCCTTATGAAAACACTTGCTTCCTAAGGTGGTAGAACTGGGATGAGCTGTGGGTCTTTAAGAGGAGGGGTCTGGAGGGAATTCTGAGATCATGCCCTCAAAGGGGATTGTAGAACCCAGTCTCAGTTTTTCTCTCTGCTCTAGTTTGAAACATGACTGCTTTTCACATGCTCCTACCATGTTTTGTCACCCTGTACAGAGGACAAACCAATGTGGTCAACCAATTCTGAACTTTGAACCTCCAAAACTGTAAGCTAACTTAACCTTTTATTTTTACAAATTACCTGCTTCAGATATTTCATTGCAGTAACGCAAAACAAACTAATAAAGAACTTTTTTTTTTTTTTTTTTTTTTTTGCAGTGCTGGGGATTGAACATGCAAGGCCTTGTGCATGTGAGGCAAGCACTCTACCGACTGAGCTATATCCCCAGCCCTAAGAACCTCATATTTAACATAGAAAGTTTGTATCACAGTTACAAAAAAAAAAAAAAAAAAACCCTAAAAATCTGGGAAATACAAAAAAAACTTTTTCAGACTAAAAGTCATTTATCTTACTTTTAAAATACATAGTATGGAGCATTGTAGTATAGAGTCTGATCAAATAGATTTAAAAAATAATCCCTATTGTATGATGCTAGACATCCATTAAAAAATGAAGTAATTCTTCCTTTATCAGGCTGAAAAATCCCATATTGAAACGAAAAACAAAGATTAAAAAACATTTGTGAAGCTCCACAGATACATAAATATAGAGATCAGCATTGCAAGATTCACAGTAACTGTAATTATCACTCAGCTATACAATAATTTGAAGTTTTTAGTTTCTTAACACTATATTTTTAAAACAAAGTGAGCAGTTATTACTACATGATCAGTCCAAATTATATTTAAATTTAAGGAGGACAATATTCTTTCAGTATCATCTAATAACTACTTTATAATCTGATAACATTTAAAGCTTTTAAAAATTTTATGTAATAGAATTTATATAAAGCAAATTTCACTGGGATTATTCTTCTGTAATCCTCCCCAAATTCTATCCTGTATTTATTGTATATCTCTTTGTCTACTAAACATTATATTTATTTTCAGTATTGAGTCCCTTTCTAAAGATAATGTACAGGTCACCCAGGAAGTGTGACAAAACGGGAATCTAACTTTCTACATATCCAGACAGTCCATATATATCACTTATAGATTGATAACATCTCCTATACAGTGTGTCATGTGGGTCTTTATTGGAGATGTGGTCCTTATTCCACCCCTGAGAGCTGAGGATCTAGAATATTTAACCCAAGATAATGCATAACCGGAGACATGTGCTCTATAACTTGGTGTCATTTAGCATATAATCAACATTCTAATAATCAGGTGAGAGAGAAAAGGAAATCTGGTATTGAAAACTGCTTTTTAATAATACTTGGAAAAGTGAACACAAGTTATTTTTTTCTTATTTCCATTTTCAGTAATAGGCAATTGGTGTCTCTGCGTTGAAAGCAGATAAATAAATCAATACTTAATGAATATTCTATACAATTGGAAGTTGCAATGAACGAACTATCTATTATTGAACCTAAATAAGATCAACTATTTTTTTAGAGCTTGCTTTATAATTATGAAGTTACAAACACTTATATCAAATACACTCTTCTAGAGAAATTTTTAAAGAAAGAATCATGTACAATCATTATTTGAGAGAGAAAACATCACTATCCATACTAATTATTATTGCACTATTATTTTTAAGGATGGAGATTTCATACATTTTACTGATAACTAATTTTTTCATCATATAAAAATCTAAATATCTGTACATTTACCTACTGTGTAGTACCTTCATTATTCATATACATTTCATCATTTAAATACAATTCTATAGAACAGTAGTTACAGGTTTATTATTTTCTGATTGAAAAAAGTAATAATGGAAAGTGATAATTTTATTTTTACTGTCTTTAATGGATTTATACTATATTATGTACAACAAATCATATATATACATATATATTTGAAAAATATGAACAATATATAAAATATAAAAGTACTTATTAATGATAATTCTTACAATGTAAAATAATTCTCTGAGACAAAAAAAATCCATGGCTAAGAGCGTGGATTTCAAAGAAATGATCTAGAGTTAAAATCAGAAGTTTATATTTGGACCCCTATTTTATGAGAAACAGAATAATACATGAAGCCCCTCAAGACCTTCTTTTTGTTGATTTGTAATTAAAATGTGATTTTTGATGATTAAAAAACAATAACATGGGACTATACAACATGCAACCCAGAAGGATACAGGTACTCTACAAATGATGGCTTACTGACTCTAAGATGTATGATAATTACTTTTTTTTCTTTTATAGAGAGAGGAGAGAGAATTTTAATATTTATTTTTTAGTTTTCGGCGGACACAACATCTTTGTTTGTATGTGGTGCTGAGGATCGAACCCAAGCCGCATGCATGTCAGGCAAGCGCGCTACCGCTTGAGCCACATCCCCAGCCTTGATAATTACTTTTAAGCAGTAAGAAAAATTTTAAAAAGTGGAAGAAAAACGAATGATTTACAAATCAACAGTTCTCTTTAAGTCCTTAATTTGAAATTCTAAAACGAATCAACTTCACAGGCAAAAAGTAAAGCATTCTACAACTAAACCTCACAAAATATAAAGAAGTTTTGGTTACTTGAGTTCAATGTAAAAATGTTCCTCAGCAGAATGCAGTCACTTAGTATTATAAAACTTATTTTTTCTTATCACTGGATCAACCTACTAAAATTATGAATATATCATAATCTTTACATTAGCATAACATTACGTTTCATTTATGAACAAGTTAATTAAAATAATTTTCAGTAACAGAAATAAAGACTAGAAACTATTTAGTTGTGGAGAATGGTGCTACATTTCAAAACCATCTCCCTCTCCAAACATACGCCATATTTTGGGCTTTATAGGAGACCTCACTTCAGATTAATAATGATTAAGATACATCTGTACATTTTTAGGAATTGAAGGAATGGAATATATGTGGGTGTAATTTTAATTAAACTAAAATTAAATACATACTTTATATTAAGAAGATTCTGAATCAAAATATATTTTTGAAGTAATAATTATGCAAGCAAACTATCTTTTTGAATTTTATTATATTCATATGTAAAATAATGTATAGTGTAATAGAACATTGCCTACCTACATCAAGATAGTATGAAATATATTTTGGCAGAAATGTACATAATTTATAATTACAAGATATCATAACTTCAATAGTGGTCTCAATGAAGTACATATATACACAGAGAATGACATAGACATTCAGGAATTTATCAGAAATTACATTCTACTGAGGCCTGAAATTTCAGGATCACATCTGGCATCTTTTAAGGAACTCAACTGACTAATTGAAGAGTTGAATCTCTTTCTCCCTCCTTCTTGGCAAAATCCAATCCACTGGATATTCAGTGTGTACTCCTCTGCAACTGTAGTGTACCCCTTCTTAACCAACCTCACTACAGCTTTTATTTATTATCCTTTTTTGAGTTTCCTGTCCATTTTCTCCAGAGTGAATAATTCCTTAGCATGACATAACAGGCTTTCTCTGCAGAGCCTCTGTTTTATGATTACATTGAGTCTCTAGTGGTTCTAGAATGGGAAATGCAAAATAGAAATACCTGAAAGTGAATCTGTAAACCATAATTTCTTTCATTTATATTTTATAAATAAGCACACAGAAATTAAGTAAAATTTCCCCAAGGCTGTGAAACAATGAGGACTCTGGGAAAGAACTATATTCCCTTTGTTCCTGATTGAAGGTATTCCTACACCTTTCTCTGTAGTAATGAGAAAATAAAAAGCAGAGTATTAGATATTATATGACATTATCAATCCTTGTAATCTTTGTTATCATAAGACCTATTTTTATTACCAGTGAACAAAGATTTATGCCTTTAATCAACATGTATTAAAAGCCTACAATGTGTCCAACACTAGGAAGACAAAGATAGATTAGATACGCCACATGCTATGAAGTGTTCAGAATCTCTTAGAGAAGAGAGACACATGAATAGAGTGTTGATTATAATAAAAGGCCTGTGGTATAGTGCTTGCCTCGCCTGTGTAAGGCCCTGGTTTTGAACCCCAGCATCACAGACAAAACAAAACAAAACAAGAATGGGTTAAGTATAATGAGATGTGTGTATATGCATGGGTGACATGAAAACACATAGAATGGTCACTGTTTTGGGTTGAATTTCATTCCTCAAAAAGGTATATTTAAGTGCCAACACCCCTAACCCAGAACCTCAGAATGCAACCTTAATACTTAGAAAAAGACTTGTTGTGGTTGTTAACCTTTAAGATGAGTTCATAGTAGGGTGGGACCTTAATCCAATATGATGTACAAATGAAGGAAACCACTGTTTTAAGAAATTACATTATTTATATATAATTTACCAGGTTAACATTATATTAGTTTGAACTGATAGGGTTGATCAATTAGAATCATAAGATACAATCAAAGAACAATATAATCGCATTGCTTAAAACAGGTGAATTTATCATCTTTATAGGAAATACATCTATGAAGCACAGGCTTGCAGGCATGGGGCTGGCATAATGGAGATGCAGAAAATAAGTGAAATCAATAAATATTTAAAGTGGAGACTGTTAGGTCTTTATAATTAGTTGAAAATGTCAGGAATTAAAAGAACAAAGAAACCAAGGTGCACTCTTGTTTTGGAAAATGAATGGCTGGTGCTACAATCTACCACATCAGATAATCAAAAGGTGGCATAAGTTATAGTGGTGCTATATAAGGAAGATGACAAATACGTTGATGTGTACATAATGTGAATTCTGAATGGCTGCTAGCAAACCTCCAGGATTCTACAGCGGGCACAATACTGTGCTACAGTGGACCTTGGTGGAGGACGGCAGCACTCTGCTGATTATTGTCTCTTCTCTTGAATGTTCACTGTTATCCCCAAAGAGAATCTCAGATGTTAAAAGAAATAATTTGGATATTCATCCTTTGGTTCTATAATAGATATATTTGCAATATTTAGCTCTTTCCAATGTGTCTTTTTAAATCCATACACATTTAGATAATTAGAATTTGTTGTTGTTTGTTTTTGCTCCAAAGAATGGATTTTCAAAATTAATAAGAAAGATTCAAATTTCTCAGAAATGCATATATTAAACAAGGCTTAGATAGGTGGTTATTAACAGTATTGGTTCTTGGTTTTAATTCTTGTGCTATAGGATTCTTATTAAGGAAGTTGTGGTCTAATCTCACATGATGAAGATTAGGGCCTACTTTTTCCCATTATGTACACATCAACATATTAAAACCAAGAATCAATAAATGGGATGAATCAAACTAAAAATTTTCCACTACATTTTAAAGGATTTAATCTCCAGACAGAACCATACATATGTGAACGAAACGCCTTTACTGCTAGCTATCGTTTTGAGTTATCATTGATGGGTAATATATTTCAAATATATGCAATTATAAATAAATATGTATTTATCTAATGCATGTATGTGGCATGTTTATATATAGCATGTATGTGTGTGCACACATACACTCATATAATCTGTAGATTGTGGCTTTTGAGGGATATTAAATCTGAGTGTGTTGCAAAGAATACAGACAGTCCCTTGAAGCAGGAAAGAAGGCTACTGCTTCCTTCTGCAACATTTCCTATAGTCTAATTATAGAGCGATACCTGCATCAGCTTCAGGGAAAGCCACTATCATGAGTTTTCAGCTGGAAGCAAGTTACATAAAAATGATGGAAAAACTGGAGAACTCTAAAAGGGAAGTACAAAAATGGACAAGGGCAGAGGGGAAAAACACATATGCTTTTCATTGTTATTATAATCCATTTGATAAATAAACACATTACAAATAAAAAGTCTAAAACGGATAGACATTTGGCAAGTGTGTGCAAACTGAGAGATGTGTTTGCTGTTTTTACAGAGGGGAAAGAATACTGGGAGACTGCCATTAATAGCATGCCAACTAGAAAGGCAGAAGTTTAACAAAGAGAAAATAGCAGGGGATTAAAAATTAGCCAGTTGAAATGTTGGAAGGGGCATCTGTAACATTTAAATGGACACAAGTAAGTAGTCAACCTCCTAGATGACGTTAGGAAATTCATTATTTCAACTCTCTAAATCATGCAATGACTTTTCTTGATGTAATTCAAACCCAGTCTAGGAATATGACATAAAAAAAAAAAAAAAAACTATTTCAACTAGCCAGAATTTATAAAATGGTAAGAGACAAATATAAAAAGCCTTCTTTTGGACGTCCATCTTACCTAACAACCAAATAACTAAGTTCTATAGTCACTTTTAACATGTGGTTTTAAAATTTATTCTCCAAAACTAAAGATATGTATTCTAATAAATATTTACCCTAATATTCAAGGACTTCTTATAATCTACTGCATGAAACAGTGAAAAAGGTGTCAGAGAATGTTACTTTAGTATATTTCAGTCAAAGGATATTCCTTTATTAAAAATTTTCTACTCACTCAGCAAGTATTCACATATATTTAACTTCATATGGGAATAATAAACCAATGAGCCATACTAATATTTTAAGGACATTTAAGAGGCTATGTTACAATTATATACATAAGAACAGCAAAAGGGAGCATTAAGAAACATTTACAAAATTTGTATCACTGTCTACAGATACAATGAAAAAGTATGCAACACTAGAACAATTTAATGTCCTTGTGGCAATAAACATGAAATGCTTTATTTCCAACATCAAAAACATATATCAAGCTGGGCGTGGTGACAAAAACACATGTAATCCCAGAAACTCAGGAGACTGAGGCAGGAGGATCCAAGTTCAAAGCCAGCCTGAGCAATTTAGCAAGGAGCTAAGTAACTTAGTAAGACCTTATCTCAAAATGAAAAAAATAAAAAGGGCTGAGGATGTCGCTCAAGGGTAAAGTTAGCCTGGGTTAAATCCCTAGTACAAAAATAAAAACAAAAACAAACATGTATCAAAAGTGATTAGAGAAAAACAAACAGAGGAGGCTTAGCCAACCACTAATCCAGAATTCCACATGGACAATGAAGAAGGTCTTTTTCTTTTTCTTATCAGTGAGTAAAACATATTCCGAAACTATAGAATCTTAGTAATCCAAAGAAAAAAGATATTTTTACTCAAAACTATGAAAGCATATTGGTTTAATTTGAATTAAATTTCACTGTGCTATGGTTTGGGTTTGATTTGAGTGTCCCTCAAAGGTCCATTTATAAAGACCTGGTCCTCAGAGTCCTGGCAGTATTGTGAGGTGCCATGTATCTTTATGATATGAGGCCTACTGGGAAGTCCTCCGTCATGGGAGGCGTCCTTCAAAGGGGATTGTGGGACACCGGTCTCTCAGTCTCTCCTAGCTTCCTGGATCAATATATGTCCGCTCACTGACCTGTGTTCCCATCATTACCACCTGGCTTCCTCACCAGAGGCCCTAACCAAAAGGGCTGCCCAGACTTGAACTTGAATCTTTAAATTATGAGCTAAATAAATAATTTTTAATAAGTAAATCTGTTGTCTCAGGTAATTTTGTATTTATGTAAAGCTGAACAATACAAATTGTATAGTTTCAGAGAATAAGTTAAAAAGTAGCTAAGAAATTAGGCAAACCTAAGGATAAATCCCTGTTCCGTAAATACTAGCTATTATGGCTTATACAAGTTACTTAGACCTAAGATTGACAGAGCTCTTCTACATACTAGAGATAATAATTATTTCCATATTTTATAGAGTTGTTGTATGAATTAAAAGAGAGACATCATATGGTATTCATGAGTATATTCCTGTCACTGAGAAGGCACCAAGCTCTTCTAAATTAAAACTGCTTACTGATATTAATAGCCACACCATAAAGAAGAGGAGGATGAGGAGGATGATGATGAGGAGGAGACAACTCATTTAACTCATTTAGAAATTGCTTACAGAATTAATTTCCCAAATCACTACTTCCTTCCTATCTCTCTTAAATACTTAGACACAAAACATTAAAGAATTTTATTTTTCTTTATAGTAGACTGAGGTCATATAACTATATGATGCAAATTGCAGTTATTTTTATTTCAGAAAATAATAAAACAAGATGGAATAGAATTCTAAGAACAAAAATACTAATATCTTCATAATATTTAATTTTCAAGACAGTACAAATCTTACAACATATTAACAATTTCATATAATTATTTGGAAATAAATGAAATTAACCCCATAGATAAAGGAGAGAATCAAAGATAATATAAAAATCATGTTATATTTATATTCATACCTAACTTTTATAAAGATTTCTCAAAAATTTTTGGTGACAAAAAAATTCAAACATAATTCTTTTAAGTGAAAAAAAGTCAGTAAAATAAAAATAGCATTTTCTTTATGAGGAATATACAAACCTAAAAACTTTGTTTCAAATTTCTAAACTATCTTATTATCGGGAAGGTACATAATATAAGCACTTCAACATTTTACCTAAATATTAGTTAATGTAGTTGTCTTCCATATACTTTTTTGATGTGTATTGTCAAAGACAAAAGCCACATTCTTTGTAGCACCAAACATTTCAAAGAAATAGTGCAGAAAATACTAAGTATTCATAATTTGTGTATTTCTGAAAGTTCCTTTAGAAGAACTTTTTAACTGAACTGCATGTAACTGCCATCTATAGTCCCATCTAACATCCACCCTTCCCAAAACACCTGGACATTGTTTTGGAGAATCATTTGTTCATATTCTCAGTCTGTAATGGGCACAGGAGCCACACTCGCCTCTTAAGTCTCCCTAGGAACCCTGAGTGGTTTAGCAATGGGCATGCAACGCAATAGAGATTAACGATACCCACATCTGGAATTTTGCTGGTAATTATCTGCTCGAAAGATCAATAAATCTGGTGGTGCCCGCGGACACTATATTACTTAAAAATGAAGCCCAACAACAACAACAACAAAAAAAAAAAAATGAAAAGTGCAGAAACAGATTCCTGACTGCATCACTTGAGCACCTGAATAAAAAGATACCAAAAGTCAATTAAACCTGGGAATTTTCAGTTCAAAGAGTGACTTCTTACTCTCTTAAGCATTTTAAGCCAGGGTTGAGATCCTTGCAGTTGAGAGTCCTGAGAAGCTGAGTTTTCTGTCAGCCTGTCTCCATTTTGTCTTGGGCATACACAAAGTGATTTAGTTAATTCTGGCTATCACAAAATAATACTATACACCAGTCAGTTCACATTGTTATTTCTCACAGTTCTACAGATTAAAAGTCTCAGGTGGAGGTGTGGCACAGTAGTTTTCATGTGAGGACTCTCCTCCTAGCCAGCAGAAGGCCACATTCTGGTGGTTGTGGGTCCTCTGGTAACCTTTCCCATGTGTGAAGGGAGAGAAAGAGATAATTCTCTCTCTCATCTTATAAGGCCATTTTTTCTACTTATTACTGCACCCTTATGACTTAATTGCCTCCTTAAAGTTCTGTCTTCAGTTACATGGGGGCTTAGTGTTTCACAGTAGGAATCCAGGTGCTAGAGCATACACTATTCAACACACAGCAGCATAGACTGACTGGCATTATCCAAAACCCTCCCCCTGGATAGTGAACAACATCATTCATTTTTGTATCATTAGTACTTAATACAATTTTCTGCCCAAAGCAAGTGCTCTGTAATTGATTAATGCATTAATTCTTCATTCTACTGATAGTTATATGAAACCTGTTCTTGCCAGAAAAAAATATAATTACGACAAATATGAATGTTGTAATCCAGGGAAACATAATGGACTCAACATTAGAACAAATTATCAGTTCAGTGTCCAAACATTTTTCAGGAAAACAATTTGTTTAAATGTGCAGTGTAATATGGCTGATGATGTGTACAGTATGTCTGTGTGTATTTATTTCAGAGGCCAGCATGAGTTGTCTTTAAAAGGTTGAAAATAATATTTTAGGCATTGTGGGACACATGGGCTCTGTCATAATCACTTAGCTGAGCCACTGGAATAAGAAAGCAGTCATTGGTAGTAAGTAAACAAGTAAAGGTATGCTCAGACAGAATCTGGAATGATGGCCATTACTTGGTGACCTCTGATTTATTTCATTAATTAAGTCAAATATCATTCTATTTGATTTCAGTAATAATATCTAACTTCAGCCACGATATCTTTAACTTTCAGACTTGGTAAAAAATAAAATAAAAAATAATTATTAAAATTCCACATTCTAAAATTGATGCAAATTTTTTTCCTTATTTTAATTATATAGTTTTGTTTTGTGAGTTATTTTGATACCTTAAAAAAAGTCCAATATTATGATGAAACAATCTACACTACGGGCTATATCTTGCAGTTTTGACAAAACAGACGGTAAGTAATGTTTTCTCACATGTTTTCCCGTTCAGTTAGAGGAATTACAGAAATTCTTCAATATGAAATGTAAATTCTGTCAGAAAAATTACTTATGAATAATACTTAATCCAGCTACTTCTTTGTCTTTAGCTTAATAACAGATTATCTAATAAAGTTTTTAGCTTTAAACATTATTGAAGTGATCTTAAAATATAACATTATAAAAAATATTATTCAATAAGTAGTTCAAGTCTCCCCTCCCTTTGGTTTTCCTATGAGTAGATTTTACTTCAAATATCAGAAGCATTATCACTTGGAATATATTTTCAAACCTAAAGCTGCTGGTTAGAATTGAAAATAGTCTCATAGCAATTAATGGCACAGAAATTTTAGGGATTTAGTTTCATTTTTGTTTTGTTTTGTTTTTGCTTAGAAGCTAGTATAAAAATAGAGATATTTTAGTGATTCAGGAAACAGAAGAAATACAAAGGATTTATACTCATAATGCACATTTATCAGCTTTTATTGGTCCATTTGTGCTGTTTGGGAATTGCACTTATCCTTGTAACATGATCTAAAAAAGTCATTTCTGCATTCTAATGGACAATTAATGATTTGCTAAGATTTCTTTTTTTCTATGCAAAGTTCCTCCATAAGCTTGAACCTCTCATCTCACATTTTCAAACTACCAGGGAAAAAAATTCATTTTCTCAAGATTTTTTGTTATTGAAGTTTAATAAATTTATTTAAAACTCTTCATCTTTTAATTGATTCATTATGTTTTTCCCATTATTGCTGTTTAATTTAACAAAAAAAGATATTCAAAAGATATCCTTCCTAAAATTACTAAAAAGTCATTGCCCAAGATACACATATTCTCACTTCATTTTCAGCCTGCCCTCTTCAATTTATAAGGATTCAGGTTACATTACTAGTACTTATTTGGTTTACTCTGTAGTCATTTTTATGACAGATTTCCATCAAAACACCCCCGCCAACAAAAGAAAAGCATAACCAGAAAATATAAGGAAAAGAAAAAAAATATATAAAACAAAAACTAGCATTAATCTCTGGTTAATACTGTGAGTAAAAGTGACATTTACCATTTAAATTTTAATAATATATCATTACAAAATTTACAATGGAAAAAATTAGTCAAGATAATATATTTATATATTAAAACATATAAAATCTTTACTTTTGAGAAACTGATGTGACTCCATTTTTGAGAAACCAGCCTCTACCTCAGAGCAAAGCCTGTCCAAGCAAGAGGGCATGACCCTTGACTTGGAAAAACCCACAGAGCGCTCCTAGGCACATACCCACCCTGCTGAGTTGTTTGTCTACAAATAACAGGAGAGATCTGGGGTGCCAGGTGTCCCTGACTCAGGCTAGGTGAGGACCCATATCAACCCCCTAGCAACCATCAATCAGCATGAGACAGGGAAAATACCTGGGATTCCAGATGACCCTCTCAGTAGTTTATGGTGGTTGATATCATGTTGGGAAAACATGTGGTTCAGCAGGTACACCTCTTGTGGTTTAAATCAATCAGTTCAAACTGAATCCCCCTATTGTACTAATCAATCACCATTACCCAACTTGTTCCCGCCAGTGAATGTGCTAATCATGTTTTAGAGTTGTTTTATGATTTTCCCACGGTGTGTGATGATTTGCTAAGAGATGCTATGATGTATGTAAAGTCTCTGCCTTCCCCAAAGAGTGTATAAAACTGCTGCAAACTCTCTCAGTGTCACCAGTTGCTGCTGTGTGAGCAGAGGACTGAGCTAGCTCGCAATAAACGCATCTTTGCTGCTTACATCCATCTTGGTCTCTGGTGGTCTTTTGAGGGTCCCAAACTCAAGCATATCACTTTCACTAACTACACTGTTAAAAAAATGTTTCTGAGTATGCATTACTTTTATAATATACTGTTTAAAAAAGAAATGTAGTAGCTAGTGCTTGTAACACAGAGATAGAGTACTTGCCTATCATGCATGAGGCCCTGGGGTCAATCCCCAGGACAGTAAAAAACCAAATGAATAAAAAAATAAAAAGAGATTTAATAATTAAACTGAATTTAATGAATCTGCATTATATACCCTTATATATGAAGACACTTGCTATTATTCAAGATTAAATGCCATATTTCTCCTGGAAGACGAGGTGGCCTTCTTCCACTTTCACACTGTTAGCTAGTTGTAATATTCTTCTAAAAGGGCAAGAAAGATATCAGAAAATGGACTGCAATTCTAACTCCAAACTGCTCATGCTGGAAAAGGTCACAGTGAAGCCCAGTCAAGACTTGGTCAGTAAATCTTTCTCACCTCCACTGGAACAAGAAATGAAGTTATCTCATAAAATGTAAAGTATCACTTTGTATCCTTTACAAGAAAGTAAAGTGAGGTGTGGACTCACATCCACAACACATACCGCACCAGCGTACCAATCAATATTCCTGTAGAAGTATAGGATATAGACCATTGGGGCTTGGTACTGATCTTCATTTTGATCCCGACTAGCTGAAGAATTTTAGGATAGACACATTTAATTTCTCACAAATGAAAAAGAGATTGAACTCTCTAAATTTTCTTAAAACACACCAAAAAAATGCAAAATGATAGGATAATCAATCCTTAAATACAAAAAAAGTCAAAAGTACAGATCATTAAAATGGAGGGAATAACAAAAAGCTAAACCTTTTTACAAAGTACACAGATAAATACAAAATCTAGCAAGAGACATAATGAACCTTCAGAATAAAATCCTGGGGACTGATGGCTTTCCAGAAAAAGAAAAGCAAGCTTTGGGAATTTAAAAAAGGTTCAGACTTAAACTTTTAATTTGGCAAATTTAGATGTTGTTCGTTTTAAGGATGAATTAATTATAGAGCTACATCTTATTAAGATAATGCTAAATTCTACAGTTATACATATGTGTCTATGAAATTACCTTAAAAATGTATGAACTTGACTTGTCATTAACAAATAACAGTGAAAAAGAATGAGATACACTATACTTAGTAGCATGCATTTCTTTTTTTTTAATATTATTTTAGTTGTTGATGGACCTTTATTTTATTTGCTTATTTATATATGGTGCTGGGAATGGAACAGAGTGCCTCACATGTACTAGGCATGCGCTCTACCACTGAGCTACAATTCCAGCCTCCTAGCATGCATTTCTAAAATATATGTAACTGCAAGTATTTAATTGCAAGCAGTAGATAATACAAGATCCCATTTTCTTATATTTAGTAAATAGAAGCTCATTAAATTGCTCTAAAACTGTTAAAAGTGGTTACCTCTAAGAATTAGGGTTTGGGGATGTTTAAATATATTGCAGAACATATTTAAAGACAAATGGAAAAAGTCAATGTAAAGAATAATGGAAAGGGATAACTTTGAAGTCACAGAAACTGTTCTTATCATTTTTCAAGGTATAAAACTATACAAAAAAGTTACCACATCCACTAGGCCTTACTTCTCTCATCAATAAAAGCGGAACAATGTCTGGATGACTAGCTTAGAGAAGTAATTGAAGTGATATATGTATGGGGCTCAATAGAGTCGGGAATGGAGCAGCTATTAAATGAATGCCAGTTTCCTCATTTTCCTCTCTTGTTCACTGTGAAAGACAATGATGGTTCAGACTGTAGACTGCTCTTTTTTCCTAGTTAGAGAGTAAAAATACAGCTTATTAAACATTTAGCTTCACAGACTTGAAAGAGGATTAGTCAGCACAGAAAAGAACATTTAAAACAAAACAAAACAAACTTCTTAATGCAAATTATATCAGGGACTGATAAGAATGACAATGGAGAAGAATCCCTGACTTGATTAACTTAGTGACCTAAAAAGGAATGTGTCTCATTCCAATTTACTGGAAAAGAAAAGCACTCATTAAGGCTTTTCTTTAACTTAAAAAAGAAATATAAATGTAGATTTGATTCCATAACTCTGAAAAGCTAGTCACTAGGGTCCTGGATTAAATACAAAAGATGTCTTCCTTTATATATTTTACTTCTATTCTATTTTAAGTGTAGTACAATATCTGGAATATTCAGGTCAAACAGAATGTTAAAAGAGGACACAGGTTTGGACAGTGTCTCCCACTCTCTCAACTGGCCTCATCACACCTGATGACCTCATATAAACTCTGAATAATATGAACTGTTATTTAATCAAATGTTATTTCAACAGGATCTCCCCAAAAGAATGATTGTGAGAAATAAAGGAAATGATACACATATGTTGTATAAGGATGTGGTGTGCGTGTGTGTGTGCGCGCGTGTGCGTGAAATTATGGATAAACTGCCTTCTCACAGTATAGGACTTGTGGATCATAAAAAGTTAAATGAAGAGGAAGATTTTGCAGAAATGGGAAGAAGTTCAGTGATAGAGCTCCTACCTAGCATGTCCTGAGATCATGAGTTAAATCCCCACCTCTGCTTCCATGCCAAAAAAAAAAAAAAAAAAAAAAAAAAAGATGCATAGGAAAGACATTTTCCTTTGGAGAAAGTTTAGAAACTTTAAAAAAAAAAATAGTAATTTCCAATATTTGTGAGGCCAGAAGAACAAGAACATACAGTGAAGAACTGGTAGAAAAAAGTGAAATGCTACCTATGAATACATGATAAGCATATCACATATTATAATAAAACTTTTTATATAATTTTTGCTAATATAAAAAAATTTAATTCCAGCATGAAAATTCTGTGACTCTTTTGCATTCTTATTGATAAATTCAACATAGTAAAATTACTGTACCAACAGGACATCTTAATGTGAATAAAGAAATTTATACCAGCTCTTTACAGAATTTAACTTTATACTAATGTTTTAATAATGTTCAAAAGATCCTAATGACACACCTGCAATATAAAGACAAGTGTCAAAATGAAATACTTTTTTCCTTATATATACATTAATTATACTTCAATGTAAAATACAGTTTTTATTTTATTTCATTGTCTATAGTCCACTGGTGTGTTAAAAGAAGGATAAATAGGCACAAATTCTGGTTCTACATCATTTCAAGATAAGGAACATCTATCAATTTTGGTTTTTGTTTGTAAATTGATAGTAATAAAATCAAACTTAAAGTAATTTTAAAGTTAAATGCTAGCTTGCACAGTGATTGTATAGAATAAGGAACCTTTGAATAAGAGGTGATTTCTTATTCCAAGAAATCATAAGAAAGGTGTTATAAATTGTGTATATACAAATCCATATATGTGTGAAAAGCAGTAAATAATTAAAATGAGATTTGACAATAGAAACATCCCTTATCAATTCATCAAGAAAACACTGTGAAAAAACAAGGAAAATATATCATAAATTGAAATATTTAATAATAACAGGGAATCCATTAAGGTACTTACTGTACTGTACTGTAGCAAAACAAATAGCTTTTATCAAATAATACTCACTTTAGTATTTAAAGAAAATTATTATAATTTTAATAAAGAATACAACTCATTTTTATTCTACTGTGTAATAAGCTGTATGCCAAATATTTTTTAGGCATCACAATATATAATCATTAAAATTTAGTCATTAAAAAGGTATAAAAACGGTGCTGGAAAAACTGGAAATCCATATGCAACAAAATGAAATTAAATCCATATCTCTCACCATGCACAAAACTCAACTCAAAGTGGATCAAGGACCTAGGAATTAAACCAGAGATTCTCCCTCTAATAAAATAAACGGTAGGCTCTAATCTTCATCATGTGGGATTAGGCCACAACGTCCTTAATAAGAATCCTATAGAACAAGAACTAAACCCAAGAATCAATAAATGGGATGGAATCAAACTAAAATTTTCTTCTCAGCAAAAGAAACTATTTGTGAGGTTAACAGAGAGCCCACATCTTTGGAACAAATTTTTACCCCTCACACATCAGATAGAGTATTAATCTCTAGGGTATATAAAGAACTCAACAAACTAAGCACTGAAAAAACAAATAATCCAATCAACAAGTGGGCCAAGGACCTCAACAGAGACTTCTCAGAAGAGGATATATAATCAATCAACAAATATATGAAAAAATGGTCATCATCTCTAGCAATCAGAGAAATGCAAATCAAAACTACTCTAAGATATCATCTCCCTCCAGTCAGAATGGCAGCTATTATGAAGACAAACAACAATAAGTGTTGGAGGGGATGTGGGGGGAAAGGCACACTCAACATTGCTGGTGGGACTGCAAACTGGTACAGCCAATATGGAAAGCAGTATGGAGATTCCTTGGAAAACTGGTAATGGAACCACCATTTGACCCAGCTATCCCTCTCCTCAGTCTATATCCAAAGGACTTAAAATCAGCATACCACAGAGACACAGCCACATCAATGTTTACAGGCAGCACAATTGACAATAGCTAAACCAACCTAGATGCCCCTCAGTAGATGAATGGATAAAAAAAGTGTGGCATATATACATAATGAAATTTTACTCAGCAATAAAAGAGCATAAAATCAGGACATGTGCAGGTAAATGGATGGCTTTGGAGAAGATAATGCTAAGTGAAATTAGCCAATCCCCCCCCCCAAAAAAATGCCAAATGTTTTCTCTGATATAAGAAAGCTGACTCATAGTAGGGTAAGGAGGGGGAGCATGGGAGAAATAGATGAATTCTAGATAAGGAAGAGGGGTGGGAGAGAAAGGGAGGAGGCAGGGGATTAGCAAGGATGATGAAATGTGATGGACATCATTATCCAAAGTACATGTATGAAGACACAAATTGGGTGTCAACTTACTTTATATACAAACAGAGATATGAAAAATTGTGGTATATATGTGTAATAAGAATTGTAATGCCAAAAAAGTACATGTATAAAGACACGAATTGGCGTGAACATACTTTATATATATAAATATGAAAAATTGTGCTCTATATGTGTAATAAGAACGGTAATGCATTCCGCTATCATGTATTTTAAAAAAATAAAATCAATTAAATAAAAAAATACATAAAATGGTATAAAAACAGCCATGACTCTTATCCCCATTTTCAAAATAAGAAAATGGGTGAATTAACATTACCAGGGGTTTGAAACTGGGAATGACTCAATTCTTACTCTTGATATTATTTGCAAAAATTAGAAAGTTTAAATGTAAATAATGTACAGCAATCAAAAATATGTTTAAAGAACTAGGTGCAGGCATGTACCGCTGTAGTCCCAGCTACTCTGGAAGCTGAGCAGGGAGGATCGCTAGAATCTAGCAGTTTGATTGGAGCCTGGACAACATAGGGAACCCATCTGAAAACAACCTAAAACACTATACATAAGAAGTAAGTTAAAAAGAATTCTTTTCTGTAAAGCTCTAATTAATTCACAAAAGAAAATTTTACTTCTCCTAGAAAAATATATTATTTTGATTAAAAAACAGGATCTCTCAAAGAAGAACTCAAGAATAACAATATAACAATAAGAACTGCCATCTAATATTCTTTTCCTTTTCTTCTCTCTTTCTCTCTCCTTTTCTTCTGCCTTTAATTTGCAGTGCTGGGAGATAGAACCCAGGGCCTTACAAATGCGAGGTAAGCCCTCTCCCGCTGAGCCACATCCCCAGACCCCTCACTAATATTTTAAAAGAAATATATATTTGTCAATCGATTGGATATCCCCTTCTGAGAAGTGTCTGCACATGTCCTTGGCCCACTTATTGATTGGGTTATTTGGGTTTTTGGTGCTTAGCTTTTGGGGCTCTTTTTATACCCTAGAGATTAGTGCTCTATCTGATGTGTGAGGGGTAAAAATTTTCTCCCAAGATAAATGCTCTCTGTTCACCTCACAAATTGTGTCTTTTGCTGAGAAGAAACTTTTTAGTTTGATTCCATCCCATTTATTGATTCTTGGTTTTAATTCTTGTGGAAGTTGTGACCTAATCCCACATGATGAAGATTAGGGCCTACTCTTTCTTCTATTAGAAGGAGAGTCTCTGGTTTAATTCCTAGGTCCTTGATCCACTTTGAGTTGAGTTTTGTGCATGGTGAGAGATAGGGGTTTAATTACATTTTGTTGCATATGGATTTTCTGTTTTCCCAGCACCATTTGTTGAAGAGGCTATCTTTTCTCCAATGCATGTTTTTGGTGCCATCGTCTAATACAAGATCAAATATATGAAAAAGTGTTCAGCATCTCTGGCAATTAGAGAAATACAAATAAAAACTACTCTAAGATATCATCTCACTCTAGTCAGAATGGCAGCTATTATGAAGACAAACAACAATAAATGTTGGAGGGGATGTGGGGGAAAAGGCACACTCAACATTGCTGGTGGGACTGCAAATTTGTGCAGCCAATATGGAAAGCAATATGGAGATTCCTTGGAAAACTGGGAATGGAACCACCATTTGACCCAGCTATCCCTCTCCTCAGTCTATACCAAAGGTCTTAAAAACAACATAATACAGGGACACAGCCACATCAATGTTTACAGCAGCACAATTGACAATAGCTAAACTGTGGAACCAACCTAGATGCTCCTCAGTAGATGAATGAATAAAAAAATGTGGAATATATACACAATGGAATATTACTCAGCAATAAAAGAGAATAAAATCATGGCATTTGCAGGTAAATGGATGGCATTGGAGAAGATAATGCTAACTGAAATTAGCCAATACCAAAAAAAACAAATGTGGAATGTTTTCTCTGATGTAAGGTGACTGACCTATAATGGGGTAGGGAGGGAGAGCATGGGAGAAACAGACAAACTCTAGATAGGGCAGAGGGTTGGGAGGGAAAGGGAGAGGGCAGGGGATTAGCAATGATTGTGGACATGAATTGGTGTGAACATACTTTATATACAAAAAGAGATATGAAACATTATGCTCTATATATGTAATAAGAATTGTAATGCATTCCACTGTCATGTATTTAAAAATAAAATCAATTAAATATTAAACAAATAAATATAAACCATCTTCTTATCTAAGCAAGAGAAGAATAAGGTAGGCATCATCTTAATTTCCTTAATAAAATTGTTTCATACAAACTTAAAATACAAGCCATGGTCAGTGAAGCATGCCTGTAACTCTAGCTACTTGGGAATCTGAGGCAGGAGAATCCCAATTCCAGACAGACTAGGCCACTTAATAAGACCCTATTCTAAATAAAAAACAAGGGCTAGGGATGTAACTCAGTGGTAGAGCGCCCCTGGGTTCAATACATAGTATTGCAAAACCAAACAACAACTAGGAACAAATCAAAAGCCCCAAGATATATCTAATATGTATCAAATACTGTCTCCGGGATAATAAATTACATAAATACATACAATATTTTTTTATTATTATTGGTTGTTCAAAACATTACAGAGCTCTTGACATATCATATTTCATACATTAGATTCAAGTGGGTTTGAACTCCCATTTTTACCCCAAATACAGATTGCAAAATCACATTGGTTACACATCCACATTTTTACATAATGCCATATGAGTGACTGTTGTATTCTGCTACCTTTCCTATCCTCAACTATCCCCCCTCCCCTCCCCTCCCATCTTCTCTCTCTACCCCATCTACTGTAATTCATTTCTCTCCTTGTTTATTTTCCAATTCCCCTCACAACCTCTTATATGTAATTTTGTATAACAATGAGGGTCTCCTTCCATTTCCATGCAATTTCCCTTTTCTCTCCCTTTCCCTCCCACCTCATGTCTCTGTTTAATGTTAATCTTATCCTCCTGCTCTTCCTCCCTGCTCTGTTCTTAGTTGCTCTCATTATATCAAAGAAGACATTTGGCATTTGTTTTTTAGGGATTGGCTAGCTTCACTTAGCATAATCTGCTCTAGTACCATCCATTTCCCTGCAAATTCCATGATTTTGACATTTTTTAGTGCTGCATAATACTCCATGGTGTATAAATGCCACATTTTTTTTTATCCATTCATCTATTGAAGGGCATCTGGGTTGGTTCCACAGTCTAGCAATTGTGAATTGTGCTGCTATGAACATCGATGTGGCAGTATCTCTGTAGTATGCTCTTTTAAGGTCTTCAGGGAATAGTCTGAGAAGGGCAATAGCTGGGTCAAATGGTGGTTCCATTCCCAGCTTTCCCAGGAATCTCCATACTGCTTTCCAAATTGGCTGCACCAATTTGCAGTCCCACCAGCAATGTACAAGTGTACGCTTTTCCCCACATCCTCGCCAGTACTTGTTGTTGTTTGACTTCCTAATGGCTGCCAATCTTACTGGAGTGAGATGGTATCTTAGGGTGGTTTTGATTTGCATTTCTCTGACTGCTAGAGATGGTGAGCATTTTTTTCATGTACTTGTTGATTGATTGTATGTCCTCCTCTGAGAAGTGTCTATTCAGGTCCTTGGCCCATTTGTTGATTGGGTTATTTGTTAACTTATTGTCTAATTTTTTGAGTTTCTTTGTATACTCTGGATATTAGGGCTCTATCTGAAGTGTTAATAAATAAATAAGCTAATAAAATACAATTTTCACCCTCACAGAGTTATTATTCAGAGAAGAGATGGATGTAAACATACAAAACCTAAAGGCTATGATAATGTATCATAATTCCAAGATAATACAGTAGGAGAATAAAATAATCAAACTATTGCTAACAAAATTCCCCCACCAAAAAAAAAATGGAACTGACGTCCTAAGAAAAGTCAATTGAAACTGGATATGTAAACAGAGACTCTCTGTGAGGTATCCTGAACCTATTTAGTTAACATCACAGAAGTGACACAGTCTTCAATGGATCTGGACAGAAGTGAAAAAATCTGATATGGAATTTATTTCCATAAGACAAATACCTGTTAAAATTCAGTACTTTATCTAATTACTCCTGCTTGCCTTTTTTCCTATTCAAAATGAAAATATCAAGTATTTCCTCTTGTCATATTCTACATGTGAAGAGCTTAGGTTGGTGGAAGCAGCATGATCTAATCTGATCATCTGATCACAGCAGTTTAAAGTATTCCAAGGAGTCAGATTGCAGAAGGACAAATGGGTGTTAACTATTTTGCTCATTTCTTGCTTAGGGAGGTAAGGATATTATACTCTGAACTGCTCCCCAGGTTCCAGCTGTCAGCAGAAAAGTCAGAAGTAATTATTCAGGCAATCCCATTCTCCTTTAATGAAGGTAAATACCAGATAGCCTCTGAAGTGGAAACAGTCTCAATTGTTTTTCTATGTAACTACTAACATGAAAACTAAGTAGAAATAGACACCAAAATCATTAGAAAAGATGGTCATTATTAATTAGAATTCAGTATGGAATACATGAATGAAATTTTAAATTATGATTGTAAACACATAATACTAAATGAGAAAAATGTGGATTCATTCTATTTAATTTAACCCATTACTCAGACTAAAATTTTAAATTCCTTTATCGTGAGATTTTACAGCCTCTCTGCTATTTAAGTTTTTAGCTGCTTCTGTAAAGTCTTCAGCAGAGAAGTATATTTTATTAATGGAGTAAAATAAAATCTCCCTAATGAATCCATATCATTTTGTATGATACTCATGTTTTCCAGAGAACATTTTAATTTGTATTCATTGTTTCCCATTATGACTTTCCTATCTCTGTGTGCTACATAATACTTGAAATGTGTTTGAGAGCCTATATGTATACAAGCTTTAATAATTTCAGAAAACAGTAGCAATGTTCAATTCTATTTTTAGATATTTTCCAATATTTTTCAAACTTTGTATATGATCATTTTGTTTGTTAATCTATTCCACTATTTACTACAATTATACTATGTTAAAATTCACTTCAAAGTCATATCATTCACCCAAGAATGTTGTGAAAACTAAAGGCCTAACCAACTAAGATCTTCTAATAATCATAGCCATACTCCTAGTATCCTTGGGATAGCTGGGACAGAGAGTACTTGCAGAAAAACAGGAATGAAAAGGGGGGGGGGTTCAACTTGAGAGTACAGACACTTCAAATTGTCATTTCTTCTACTTCTAAGTCTGTTGTACTCATATGAAGATCAAAGGAAAAGAGACAGGAGAGTGAGAAAAGGTGTCCCTTGTATGTGATGCTCTTAAAGAGACTAAATATATGAAATAATCTCAATATTGTCACTGATATTCCCGCTGTTTTAAGTAACCAGATTTAAGTTGAGAACATGGGAGTACAATATGATTGGCTTAGGACATGTGATCAATTCAGCAAACCACCAACCTGATCATAAGACATAAGAGCAAGCAATGTAAGAGAAAAGTGGAAGAAACTAAATTTATGTATAATTGAACCTTGAGTGGAAAAAAAATAACTGAAGTGAGTCAGAGTAAAAATATTGTCATTTCAAATTTGCTTTGGGGAAAGGGGTAGCACAGTGGTGGAACACTTGCCTAGTACAAGTGAGGCCTGGTTGGATCCCCAGCCACACACACACACACACACACACACACACACACACACACACAAGGATTGCTTTGGCCACTGACCACTTCATCAATTCTGGATGAACACATGAGCCACATTATCCCCTCTATAAAGTAGAGATAATCATGCCTTCCGTGTTTCACTTAAAAATAATTTTGAAGCCTAAATAATACTCTATGTGGGCAGAGTACTTTGTAAACTGATACTCAAAGTACAGACATTAACACTAAGTATTTGTAGTTGTAGTAGAATAATAGATTAAAATATGACACACACTGATCACTAAGGATAGATATACTCCAATATTTCAAAACAGACTTTTATGCCAAAGTAAATGTTTCTTTTCTCTTTCCTAATTTTATTTTTTTCCCAGAGTATCACAGTGTGCCTGCTCTTCATAGGGTGCATCTCTTAATTCCCTTGAACGCAGCACAGTCTTTCTGATAAACTCTCCGTGAAGATCAAAGGAAAAGAGACAGGGAAATGAAAAAAGGTGTCCCTTGTATGTGATGCTCTTAAAGAGTCTATATAAAAGTTTTATTTCAAAATGATAGAAATTATGGACACTGCATAAGTTAAGAGGAGTCACGTTTGTATTTTAATTTATTCAGCTACATACTCTTTGAGGCTTCCTCTTTGATAGGCTACAATAACAGACATTGTAGGTTATTCCTCTTAATTTTAATCAGGCTGGGAAGGACATTCCCTCAAACTTTCAAAATCCTAAATAGAAACAGCAGCTCATCACATTTTATTTTATTTTATTTTTTTAGCTACCCTGTCTTAAGTCCAAGTTTCTCTTGCTTCTGTGCTCTTTTCTTCATTCTCTGTTTTCACATTCTAGGGTCCTCTGCATAGTTTGAATTTTTCATTCCATTTCTTTCATAGCTAACAATTATCAAGTGTTAACAATAAACATACTATGTTAAGGACATTATACATCTTATGCCATTTCATTTTTAAACATCTCTACAGGATGAACATAGCTTGCTTTACATGTAAGAAAAATCTGTCTCAAGTAACTTGGGCAAGGTTATTCAGCTTGTAACCAGTGAACATAACCCAAGTGGTCTGACTTTTCTTGAAGAAGCACTTAGCTGGTATATAATTTTTATTTCCCATTAAAAATAATCCTTTGTTTATTTTCTGGTCCCACCAAAAATGTGATATAATTTGCCTATAGTGTGCTAAAATTCAGAGATGATTTTCAATGAGCATTAATCCTGGGATTCTGTCAACATTATTTCTCCACTATAACTGGGACACACAAAAGATCAGATAGACTTAGGACTATACATTAAATTTATGTTACGCTTAAGTGTGTTTGCCAAAATAACACTGACATTTAAAAATAAAAAGAACTGCAGTATAGGCCCAGTTTTATCAAGGTATATCTTTAGAATCAAGGTAGTAAGACAAACTGGTACTAGAGTCCTAGCCCCAACACTTACTATGTGATTGAGGACATAATTCAATCACTCACTTTAATATGCAGTTAATCCTTCATTAAATAGAATAATATCTATAATATTCACAGAGTTGCTGTGAAGAAAAATAAGATAATATATGAAGGCACATTTGAAAACCTACAAAAGACTTTTCAAATATAAGATATGATCATCACCATTATTAATGAGAATCTCTAAGCTTTAAAATTTATTGATATCATTTTCTAAAAAAAGAAAAAAGATGAACTTTTTAATGTCAAAAATTTAGACTATTATAAAACACATTAATGCTATCCACATATGATAGATCAAATAAGGTGAAAAAAATACTCCAGAAACCAAAGAAGGTCATTTATGTCAGCTGATAATTATAACAGACTGGTAATTTATATTTATACCTTATAAGAAAAGCAACAAAGAACTATGTGTAATTATCTTTAGCAAGAGGAATAAACTAAGTAAGTAGAAAAGTTGTTTGGGCATAATGAGGCTCTGAGAGGGAGATAATAATTAGCTTCCTGGTATAAAGCACCAAGGACCAGTATCTAGGTTAGATTATGACACTAGTTCATTTTTATCGTGGATTTAACAGGCATGACACCAGACTATACATCTAAAGACTGAACAAAGTCTCTCCCTAAGCTTTTAGGGAGGATAAAAAAATAAATAAATAAAGTGGAAAGAGCAACACAGAGGGTGATTCCCTCATTGATTTTTAAACAGTATATACTTTGATAATGACTATTGCTTCCTTTCATTAACTTTAAAGAGTAAAAAAAAAAATAACCTAAAGATGTGATTTTTTTCCATTTTTGAATGTGATTTTCACAATTTATGTAGGCATTTTATTTAACAGAAAAATTATATTTTCTAGTATGCAAAATAAATTTTTGAGAAGGAATTTAAAAATGCAAAAATATTTTCCAGCATACATCATTTTAAATAAAATAATAATCTAGAAAAAGGAAATAAAAATGAAGAATGCTACAATCAAAATTAATTTGATTTGTCATATTAGCAATAATTACCTTTAAGTGAGTGTGTGTAAGAAGCTATCTAAACAGTCTGTTTATTCATTCTCTTCCACGTATGTATCTAAGTATATAAATAAGAGTTAGTGATTGTTTTTTTTAACTGTATTTGTTTTTATGGGGATTGAACCCAGGAGCTCTTTACCACTGAGCTACATCTCCAGTCTCCATAAATTGTTGAGGTTACCCTCAAACTAGCAATCTTTCTCCCTCTGCTTCCCTAGTTGCTGGAATTATAGGTGTGTGCCACAACAAGCAGCAAGGATTCTTTGAACAAGCAGCAAGGAGTCTTTGATTAAGATGTCCTTTGGGTAACTGAGAAATGTTACATTTTAGTAATATTTAGTAATTTTTAATTTTAATTATACTCCTTTTCTTCCTCATTTGGGTAGTTAATTTAATTAACAAAAGTCTACTCATAATTACTTTTTTTTACTGAGGGTTGAACCCAGGGGTGCTTAACCACTGAATCACTTCCCCAGTCCATTTTATCATTTATTTAGAGATAAGGTCTCACAGTGCTGTGTAGGGTCTTGCTAAAGTGTTGATGCTGGTATTAAACTTGCAATCCTCTTGCCTCAGCCTTCTTAGCCACTGGGATTATAGACATGTGACACCATGCCTGGCAACCTAGTAGCTACCTTCTATATGACCATTCATGGTGCTATTTCATAATAATTTCAACAACAATATATAGGATGGCAAGAATCATAAAATAATAAGCAAAGAGAAATATTAGAAGTCTCTTCTACTATTCTACTTTAACATTTCCCAATCACTTATCTATACAACCTCAGTTATATGAGATTCAAAAAGTATTCCATGATAAAAAAGACTCAGCAGTCAATGTTTTAAAGAAATGGTGAGTTAATCAACATTAAGTAGGTTTCTTTACTGTAGAACTTTTGAAAGCAGTAATGTGTACTGTGATTCTCCAAAGGGTGACAGAGGATGATGCCTTACAAAATTTATTTGACCTTAGAAATATTTTATTATATTTTTCTAGAATATCCAATAACATCTCACTGGATTTGACTATTCCCCAAAACTGAATTTAGAAAGTTCTGATCTTGATGAAATCAGGATCATGAGGCTATCATGAGGAAGTCAAGAGAAAGGTGCAAATTCATAAAGCATGATGAAGAACAATAACAAAAAGAAAATTCTGAAAATACAGTAAAAGAGTATGAAAGAGAAGACCCAATGACTATTGTCATAGCGTTTAGCCTGTGAGACAAGAAAATAGTGAAATTACTAACACACGTTGAAATACTGGCAAGGTAACCCTGCTTTCCATTACTTCATTCATTTAATCATGCAATAAGTATCAAGTATTCAGAATTATTTAGATTAGCAAGGTGGCTAGTAAGAGAAAAACAATGACCCTGTTTCAACCAAATAGTTTAAGGACCAAATTATAATACCCTCTAAGGGACAATGTAAGTAAACGTTTTTCAAGCATCTGTTCACTTCTTTTGAGAACTCTCCCTGATCTAAAGCAGCTCTATAGGGACTTTGCACACATTCATGTGTCTACTTTGTAACTAGATCTCCAACCTCACCCAAATATTCTTTCCTGGGGTTTTGACCAGCTATTGATGGCTGCTTCCTTAAACTGCAGACCTGCAAGTATGAATTCTACGAGACTTTTTTGGACATCTGCATACTTGAGCAATGAGAAATATTTAATATTGAAAAAACACAAAGGAAAACGTGAGGGGGGGGAGGGGGAGAATTATGAAAAAGGTAAGGGGGAAAAAGAGAGGAAATAGAGAAAAACAAGTCGCTTTCTGAGGACGTGATATGTCTTCAGTTCTTTGTACCAAGGTAAATTGAAGTCAAATGATAACACAACGTTATTCCAAAATTTTTCTTTTTTTAATTAAGATATTCTTTACTGAGTCCCTTCACTTGCAGTAAAGATATGATTAAAACAGAAATGTCATGAATAAATACATATATAAAAATCATATAATGTCGAACGTGAAAAATCACTTCACCTTTTAAGAAACATTATATTAGTTAGAAAGGTTCGAGTATGCCTGAAATATTACATGTGTATAAACACTGTAAGGATTTAATGGCCAGTTCAGTTTAGAAAACTGGTATAATATACTGTTTCAATCTAGACAGAACATTAAAATCCATGTAAAATGTAATAACCTTCAAGTTCTGGTTTCATAGTAGTCTTTTTACATTTAGACAAGGTGGCTATGCAAAATACACAGATGAAGGCATCTGTCATACTGCTCTTACTCTGGGGTGTTAAAAATGGCAGTATTCGGAAGCATGTTCCCTAAGATTGGCAGGAATTCTGTCAGTGACTTACTATGGTAATTGATGGGAAATCCAGAATGTTTAGACAGAATTGATTGGAATTAGTTTCTACAGAATATCATGCCAGCACATGGATACAATTAGCACACATGTTCAATGCAAATGACTCTGATTCTGGCAATGTGCATTATGATTTTTTTGGATGAATCTAATTTATATGGACTCCTCTTTAAAAATGGAGGGGGGAATAGTATAACTTCATGTACCAACAAATTGATTGTTCTGAACAAGCAACATGAAAGGTTTATGTCACCAAACTATAAATACTGGTCCACAAAATAAGTACTAATGGAAGATGAATAACTAATCCCAGTATGTCTTCATGAACATAAACATTTTCCCTAGTAATTTTTAATACTGTCAGCATCAATTATTTGCTAATGTTACAAGTTATTCCTTCAGAAATTGAAATGAACTGGTTCTATCTGCACAGCACTGTCAAACCAAAGAGTTTCCCAAAGAATCTCCAAGTGTATATGGTAAATTTCACTAATTCTCACCTTGCTGATCTGCAAAGCATATCATTCTCACCAAAATCTCACTTCTTCTCAGCATTGATTTGTGAGCCTGGTGCTGTAACAAGATCTCACATTTGGAGACTTCTAGGCTCTCAGGCAAGCAAAGCTGTATTTGCTTTGTAGAAATAAGTGCTATGTAAACAAAAAGTATCACTACCATGCTGTGGTTGCACTTACTCTCTGGGGGTTTATACACTATCAAAAATTACAAAGTACATGCTATTGTTTTTAACGCTAAGATTCTCAAACAGGAATTTCCTTCAACTATATTTTGAAATACAAAAAGTTGACTTTTGGCAAAGCAGTTCCTCATGTCTTCAGTCATCTCTTTGAGAAATGAATATGCACTCCAAACTTGAACAAGTACAAAACATGGAAAGAATAATCAGTGGGAGAAAAGAACCAACTATTTTCATGCCCGCGAACCATACCAGAACTTTCTCAGTAGGGAGGTTAAGATGTCAAACTGTGATTTAGACTTGTACCCTTCATTTTTTAAATTAAATTAAACTTATCAGTAAGATGAATAATGCTAAATGAAATTGCTTAATGAACTCAGTCATGGGTAAACCACATTATAAATACTCATTATTCTCCCAGAACTTCTTTGTTTTAAAGTGAATACTTTCTCAAAGAATCTAAAATATGGGCTATTTGCCACACCGATCATTTAGTCACTGCAGTAGTCAGTAACAGGTAGAGTCAGCATTTTTTATCAGATTGGCAGTGCAGAGTAAGAATTTAGAGCAGAGAGACCCTGAGGTGAGATCGGGTGCTTAGATTTATCCCCAGGTTTTACCAATTAGTAGCTGTGTGATTATTGGCCAAGTTATTTAACCTCTCTGTGCCAGTTTGCTCATAATATAATATAATAACTGGGCTTACATTAAGGATTGTTATAGAATGAAGTAAATTGAGAGCAAGCCTTGCACATAGCCATACTATGTACTCATTAGCTGTTATCATTAGTATAATAATTATCATTATATTATATACCTCTTCCTACAGTGTGATCAAATTGAAAAAGATCTACCCAGTAATGTACACCAATTTGGTCAGAATCCTTGTCACACAGGTGTGTTCCCTACCTATAAAGCCTTGTTTCTGTGTCTCGTTTCCTCTCTTCAATTCTCTATCCTACACAAGGCAATATGTTCAGATTTTAGATGAAACAAATTTAAATTATTGGAAAATTAAGGCAATTTAAACAATCAGGGTGGGCTGAGAAGGGCATTATCCCCTTTATGCCACTGATTCTACTTTTGTTAATGCACTTTATTATTGTAATTGCAACATATAGAAAGGCAGCATTTGCTATCAATAATTATCACTTTATCCATTCTGAGGGAAAAATCTGAATATTCTGAGTGCATTATAAGCCACAAGTAGAAAAGAAGGCAAGATTAAATTAAATAAGGAAAAATGAATATGAGGTCAAGTAAACTCAAATTTCTACAGAAGAGTAGAAACACAATGTCCCTGGACACATGAGAAATTGATAACTCATAATGAATAATGTTAACCAGAAACAACAAAGGTAGAGAGTAATTTTACTTTCTTTGAAAAAGAACAAATCCAGATTGAAATCATGGACTGATTAAACACTATTGTTTTAGGTGATCAAATATAACGATGTCTAATTTAAAATGATGAAAACTGAAAAGAAATTACAACTGTTTATTACTTTTATGTCAGACACATTATAGTAACTGAATAGAATTGACATTAACATTGGCATGTTATTTAGTTTTCACTTAAAAGCTATATTTTGATATGATTTCCTTAAAGAGATTATAACAGTGAAAATCAGGAAGACTTTGTAAAGCTAATTTCACTGATAAATAAAAAAATTTTATTCAATTTAGGTCTTAATCACTTCAAAGTCTATGTCCTTTTATCAGCATCAAGCTACTTGCAGAGTTTTCATTCATAAAGGTATAGTAACAAAGAACATTAGAAAATAAAGAATTTTATGACTATGAATTAGGAAATACATCCTTGGTTTTGAAATTAAAATTTTAATTAAGAATTATTTTGTTGTAGTTATTGATATTTTTCCTTAAAAATATTTTTAGTTGTAGATGGACACAATACTGTATTTATTTATATTTATTTGGTGCTGAGGATTGAATCCAGAGCTTCACACTTGCTGGGAAAGGGCTCTACCACTGAGCCACAACCCCAGCCCCAGTTCTTGATCTTTTTTTTAAGAAGGAATTTCACTACTTCAAACTTTTCGGAGAGGAGATATTGCCAACAGAATAATAAAGCAGAAATCAAAGAAAAAATAAATATCAGATTTTAAAAAGTTTGAGGAGAATATAAGTATACAATCAATGACTCCAACTTGGCTCTCACTTAGCTTTTGTGTTTTAAGAAACAGGTTGAGCTATAAGTTGTATGAAAATATGACTCCTTGATGATAAGTAGTTTAATCCAAATAAATGGAGCTTTAGAGAAAGAGAAATGGAACTGAAGACACACATTGACAAAAGTCATTCTGCATAGAACATTCATTTAATCACTACCACAGTGGTACTTTTAAAACAAAATCATAAGTCATGAAAAAAAGTCAGTTTTTGATTCCTGTAGATTTTATTTTTTTAATTTTTTTTCCTTTTTTTTCTTTTTTTTTTCCTGTAGATTTTAAAGTTGCAAATTCTTAATATTTTATCCATAGTTTCCTCATTTGAAGCAAAAGTCAAATAGAAAACTATATAAATGCTTTCTAAACTGCATAAGTCTGAGAACATACTTTGATGGAATGTAATCTATTTTTTATGTACTTAGACTTCTATTTAGAATTATATACTTGATAAATCGTTTGATCTTTGTTTTATGATATATATAAGCTTACAATTAGAGAAAAGAATTGTCAATGAATGAGTTTCCCCATATTAAAATTGTTTAATATCAGTTTTAATGATATGCCTAGAATTCCCACACCCAAACCTCCTTTAGGATTTACCCCTCCTTCAGGAAGCTGGGATGTCTTCCTCTCCACAGGAGCTTTATCAGTGTAAAGGTCACCCTGATTCAATCCATCCAAGTTCATGGCTTTGTATTATGCATTTATTTTTGCAACCTCTCTTTAGGATCACAAGGTTTGTAAAAGGACAAATAGTCTACAATTATATTCAAAAAATCAAACTAATAAGTAGAGAATATGTTAAGTTAGGGTTAATATCTCTCTCTTCCAATATTAATATGAAATAAATGTTGTGATGAATATATGAGCTTTTATACAAATACTCATATACAAACACCATAAATATTGGAACATGTGTGTGCATGTATGTATATACATACATACACACATATGCTTTATTCTAAGACTTAAAATTATTGTCCAATAAAAGTAAAAATTTAGAATAAATTATACATTGTTTATAAACTAAATCCACATACTTTTGCAACAAAGCATATGGCATGTTTTATTTTATGTAGTTCATTTTGTATGCTTATTGAACTATTTGGGCTAGTATCACCATCCAGGCAAGTTTTCAAAATAATTTCTCGTTTGGAAGAAATTTGAAGTATACTTCAAAAATAATTGCAAATATGCAGTATTTGTCATTTTTTTAATAAGGTAAAATATTATCTGTTAAGTTTCTGAGAAATGTTACATTAATGACGCACACCTACTCTGATAGAATAACTTCTAAAGATATGTTTTATAAACTTAAAAATGTATTTCTTTATACATGACAATAAGCTTCTTATTGTGTTTCATGAAATAAAATCATGTTACTGTGGTAAATCTTGTGACAATGACCTTTCTTCATTTCAAATTGCTTCAGACATTTCATATTCACTAGATTCAAGGCATAAGTGGAGCAGTATGGAACATGAAGTAAGCCAAACTTTTTTAATCAGAGTTCTGCAAGACAAAACCCACATACAATGACTTGATTATTTTTTCAATTCTTCCAAGGATTATAAGGCTGCACACTAAAGAAGTAATTCTTAACATACACAGAATGCCTGAAAAGGCACTTTGGGCTTAATTCTTTCAAGGAACCAAGGCTGGGAAGAGCTTGAGTAAATAATTAGTAAGTTTTGTTGAATGAGTCTTCTGCCCAAACATGATCAACTTGCAATTTTTCCTTCCTCAGTATTATCTATCTAGAAATACAAGTGCTGCTGCTGCACCCCCCCCCCCCGCCGCCTCCCCCCAGAAAACCAAGAAATTCTGGATCTATCTCATGGCTCCATGTCCTATATTCCATTCATTATTACTGTCTAAAAGCAGTCAGAACTATTTTAGCCTTTAACCACTGACATTGCCAGTTATCAGTGATGAGTTCTGCTCCCTCACATTTTGAAGTATAATATTAGAGAAGCATGCTGAAGAAAGCGTATAAAGCCGGGTTTATTTAAAAAGGGGTAACATACACTTCTTCCAGGAGGGAAAAGGCAGCCATATCTGGTATCCTGGTATTTCAAGAAGCTAGGCTAGGTTCTGCTTTTTTAATGTGTTTTAGGCTTCCTTTGTTCTCCTGCTCTCTTCCCCTTACTTTTCTCCTTCCTGCCTACTTGACTATGCCCTGGAAATGCTTGGTAGGATGACCAAAAAGGTGGGAAACAGGTGAGCTGAAGGGGGAAGGGCAGGAAGGAGCAGACCTGGACACATTAATTAACAACCTTTACAACTCAATGTAGGGAATGACTATTCCTGGGACAGGTTACCTTAGCAACAGGTTGAGTACTGGCAGATTATCTTGATAGGGTGGAAGAAGGGCTCTGAAGGAATTAACATTGCAGTTCCTCCATTCTCTGGCCCTTGCCTATCTTCTTGTCTAATTCTGGCTTCACAACCTACTAGAGCTACTTGGGTGGAAGTAGCGCTGGAAGAAGGGCTCTGAAGGAATTAACATTTCAATTCCTACTAGAGCTACTTGCTAACTCCAATATAGATCTCCATTTTGTACCATTTTGTACTACTAGAGCTGCTTGCTAACTCCAATATAGATCTCCATTTTGTACCATCAGACTCCACTTTAAAGTCATATCTTTTCAAAATGCAATTCTAAAAGATTACTTTGTGCTATGACATTAGATCAATAGATATTTTTAGGTTTAAGCCAAAATGCTGTAATTCATCCAGTGAGTCTTTGTATGATCTGGGATATTCCTGTTCCTCTGGCTTCACTATGTACTCACTGATGATACTGCACTGTAAGTAGCAGTCACACACTAGAAATGGAGTTAAGTATGGCACCATCGGTCATACTGTTTCTTCTTCAGGGAACACTAGGAACATCAAACCTCCATGCACCTCCTGATCCTTCTCCTGTGTCAGTTTTAGGGTACTTCCCCAGGATATAATACTGCCATACTCCTCTGGGAATAAGTCAGACACCTAAATCAACATACTTAAATAACAGTTTTCCCATACTTCAGAGAACTTCAAAAAGACTAATAATATTCTTCTCAGGCCTCATAGAATGTGTTTGGAAGTATTCCCTTTTTTTCTATTTCATGAAATAGTTTGAGGAGTATTGAAGTTAGTTCTTCTATAAAGGTCTTGTAGAACTCCTCACTCTTGAACATCTTCTAATTCCTTGCTTGATGGCGTCTTCTAATTCCTTGCTTGAAATTGATCTACTTAAATGTATATATTATCCTATTTTAGTTTGGGCATATAATATGACTCTAGTCATTTGTCGGTGGCTTCGAGATTTTCTATTTTATTGGAGTACAAATTCTCAAAATTATTTATAATTATCTTCTGTATTTCTGTAATGTCCGTCATATTTCTTTTTTCATCATGGATGTTAGTAAATTGAGTTTTCTCTCTCCTCCTCTTTGTTAGCATGGCTAATGGTTTATCAATTTTATTTACTTTTTTCAAAGAACCAATTTTTTGTTTTGTCATTTTTTCAATTTCATTGATTTCAGCTCTGATTTTAATTATTTCCTGTCTTCTACTGCTTCAGAGGTTGATCTGTTCTTCTTTTTTCTAGGGCTTTGAAATGTAATGCTAGGTCATTTATTTGTTGACTTTTTCTTCTTTGAAGGAATGAACTTCACGCAATGAGCTTTCTTCATAGAACTGCCTTCCTAGTGTCCCAAAGATTTCCATATGTTGTATCAATGTTCTCATTTACCTCTAAGAATTTTTTAATCTCCTCCTTGATATCTTTTGAAACCTGTTTTCATTTAATAGCATATGTCTGTCTTCATAATGAAGATCATATACTCCCTATCACCTAGAATAGTGCCAAACACATTTTAGCAACATAGTAAATATTCATGGAAAAGAATTAAGATCAGGAACAAACTGAATTAAGTTACTGTCAAGTACAGACAATGATGGAAGAGAATTAACAAGTTCCTGAAAAATCAATGTGTTTTAACTTTGGAGAAATCCAAGTATTTGTGAAAAAATCTTACACTGTAATCCACACTTCATGAGTAATGGTGGTATTATTTTGCTTTGCCAACTCATGCATTTCAAAATCTTCTTAAAATTACAGTATAGGGGTGTGGTTATAAACTCTACTGGAATAGAATGCTCTTTGAAAAGTTTTGTTTTGTTTGCTTTTGAAATCACCTTTTGTTTGCCTTTGGTTAAGATAACCTCTTACAAAATCAAGATATCATTGAAAAAGAATTGGTTTTATCAAAAGCTGTGAAGTAAAAAGTGAGGGAGGAAAGAGCAGGAGGCCACTTGAAGAAAAGGGCAAATCTATACAGCGAAGATGAAATGGAAGAGGGAATAAGGCACAGAATAGGGTTTAAAGTAAATGGACTGGGTGGGACTTTCTCAAACTGCAGACATGTTCTTGAAGTCCACCATGGGAAAAATTAATCATCTATGTAGATGATTTCTAACTGGATAGCTTTCAAAACCATTTCTGTTTAGCAGCCTACTAATATGACCCCTGGTTTGTGTTTCTCCAATCTGTATTCATTCTGAGATACAAAGACTGAAGGCTGGACCAGTGGGTATTTCACTTTTTATTTCATTATTCCTGAAAAGAGTGTCATTGCAGTAGTTACTTTATGATATGACTAAACTTGTTAACAAGGAGAAGGAAGCAGACATTAGAGAAAGTTCTGGAGGATGACAGCTTAGACTCCAATCTGAGTCCCACACTCTCTATGTGAATTCAGGAAAACACTTAAATTCTCTCAGATTGAGTCTCATTATTTTTTAAATGGGAACAAAATTTTTATCTACTCAGTTGCTGTGAATATTAAATGATATAGACCACATAAAGCACACTCCAGAATAAAAGTAGTTAATTGTAAACATTCTTTTTCTTTTTCATCATGGCTATCATTTTCTTCGACTTCTTGTTATTAGTGTTATGTTCATTATTTTTATCCTATCACATGTATAAAAAGATATCTTAATGGATCTTATTGAATCAGCAGGAAAAGCTCTGGAGAAGTGGAATGCAATCATGAAAATGTTAAATAACTTTTTTCTGAGTTCATTTTCTGATTGTTGGATATGTGTCCTTTGTTAACACTCAGTGAGACTATGTGGACATTTTGTTCAATCCAACAGGGATAATATCCATTTTCATTTGAACTAACATTCTCTTATATTAAAACAATAATATAATTTAGAGGATTTTACTCTAAGTAAAGAAGGTTTATAAAATAGTTTAAAAAATGAATAGGGTTGTGACTCAGTGGCAGAGCACTTTGTCTAACATGTGTGAAGCACTGAGTTTGATTCTTAGCACCAAATATGAATAAATAAAATAAAGTCCATCAACATCTAAAAAAAAATTTAAAAAATGAGAATGAAGAGATTTGTATCACTGATGACAAGTCAATGGCTAATATAATTTTACCTTAAAAGTCTACTAAAAAAAATGTTTAGAAGAAATTCAAACACGTCACCCCAATTGGAGGAGGGGCAGAGCAGAGCCGCTACCTGCGCCTGCAAAATTGGCAGACCTGCGACTGACCGGCAGAACAGGCCCATCGGCCCGCTGGCGTGGTAGACACACCACCCCAATTGAAGGGGGGGAAGAGTAGCCGCCCGTGCCTGAAAGGTAGGCAGACTTGCAACCGACAGGGAGAACAGACCCAGTGGCCCGCCGGTGTGGTAGACACATCACCCCAATTGGAGGAAGGGCCCAGCTGCTGCCCGCAAGGTAGGCAGACCGCGAGTCCCAGAGAAGGGGCCCAGCGGCCCGCCGGCCTAGTTGAAACATCACCCCAATTGAAGGAGGGGCACAGCCTCCGCCCGCGCCTGCAAGGTAGGCAAACCTGAAACCTGGAGAACAGGCCCAGCGGCCCGCCAGCATGGTAGACAGATCACCCCTATTGGAGGAGGGGCCCAGCCGTTGCCCGCAAGGTAGGCAGACCTCGTGACCTGGAGAAGGGGCCCAGCGGCCCGCCGGCGTGATAGACAGATCACCCCAATTGGAGGAGGAGCACAGCAGCCACCCGCCCGTGTAAGGGAGACTTTGCAACTATACAAGAGCAATATAAATATATAGGGGGACAATTCAATAATACAACAGTTTCACCAAGCAGAAAGAAACGCGAGCAGTATGAAAAGACAAGGAAAGAAAGGACCACAAGCAATGCAGGTCAACTCAACTTTAGAAGAGGTAATAGCTGCAGCAGATGAAATGTCAGATAAAGAATTCAGGATTTACATGCTTCAGATGATCTGGAGTCTCAAGGAAGACATTAGACAGCAAAATCAGACAATGAAAGATCACTTCGACAATGAATTACATAAACAAATCCAAGAAGCAAAAGATCAACCAAACAGGGAGATAGAGGTTATAAAAAACAAACAAACAGAAATCCTAGAAATGCAGGAAGCAATAAACCAACTTAAAAACTCAAATGAGAATACTACCAGCAGAGTAGAACACTTAGAAGATAGAACATCAGACAATGAAGACAAAGTATTTCAACTTGAAAAGAACATAGGCAGCTCAGCGAGACTCTTAAGAAACCATGAGCAGAACATCCAAGAAATATGGGATAACATAAAGAGACCAAAGTAAGAGTCATTGGGATACAGGAAGGTATAGAGATTCAAACAAAAGGAATGAGCAATCTATTCAATGAAATAATACGAGAAAACTTCCCAGACTTGAAGAATGAGACAGAACCCCAAATCCTAGAAGCCTACAGGATGCCAAATATGCAAAATCATAAGAGATCCACACCTAGACACATTATAATGAAGATGCCCAACATACAGAAAAAGGAGAGAAATTGAAAAGCTTCAAGAGAAAGGAAGCAGATTACATTTAGGGGTAAACCAATCAGGATAAGAACTGATCTTTCAACACAGATTCTGAAAGCTAGAAGATCCTGGAATAACATATTTCAAACACTGAAAGAAAATGGATTCCAACCAAGAATTGTGTATCCAGCGAAATTAAGCTTCAGGATGGAAGATGAAATTAAAACCTTCCATGATAAACAAAAGCTAAAAGAATTTGCAGCTAGAAAAACATCTCTTCAAAACATCCTCAGGAAAACATTACAGGAAGAGGAAATGAAAAATAACAATGAAAACCAACAGTGGGAGGTAGTACAGTAAAGGGAAAAAATAATCAAGAGGAAAAACAAACCATGTTAAGTAACATAAATAAACAAATATGGCTGGAAGAACAATCCATATCTCAATAATAACCCGAAATGTTAATGGCTTAAACTCACCAATTAAGAGATACAGGCTAGTAGAATGGATCAAAAAAAAAAAAAAAAAAAAAAAAGATCCAACAATATGCTGCCTACAGGAGACACATTTGATAGGAAAAGACATACATAGACTGAAGGTGAAAGGTTGGGGAAAATCATATCACTCATATGGACTTCGGAAACAAGCAGGAGTGTCCATACTCATATCGAATAAAATAGATTTCAAGCCAAAGTTAATCAAAAGGGATAAAGACGGACACTACAAACTGCTCAAGAGAACCATACATCAACAAGACATAACAATCATAAATATATATGCCCCAAACAATGGTGCAGCTATGTTCATCAAACAAACTCTTCTCAAGTTCAAGAGTCTAATAGACCACCATACAATAATTATGGGAGACTTAAACACACCTCTCTCACCACTGGACAGATCTTCCAAACAAAAGTTGAATAAAGAAACTATAGAACTCAATAATACAATTAACAACCTAGACTTAATTGACATATATAGAATATACCACCCAACATCAAGCAGTTACACTTTTTTCTCAGCAGCACATGGATCCTTCTCAAAAATAGATCATATATTATGTCACAGGGCAACTCTTAGACATTATAATGGAGTAGAGATAATACCATGCATCTTATCTGATCATAATGGAATGAAACTGGAAATCAACAATAAAAAAAGGAAGGAAAAATCATGCATCACTTGGAGAATGAACAATAGGCTACTGAATGATCAATGGGTTATAGAAGACATCAAGGAGGAAATTAAAAAATTCTTAGAGATAAATGAAAACACAGACACAACATATTGGAATCTATGGGACACAATGAAAGCAGTGCTAAGAGGAAAATTCACTGCCTGGAGTTCATTCCTTAAAAAAAGGAAAAACCAACAAATAAATGATCTCACACTTCATCTCAAAATCCTAGAAAAAGAAGAGCAAAACAACAGCAAAAGAAGTAGAAGGCAAGAAATAATTAAAATCAGAGCTGAAATTAATGAAATTTAAACAAAAGAAACAATTGAAAAAATTGACAAAACTAAAAGTTGGTTCTTTGAAAAAATAAATAAGATGGACAGACCCTTAGCCTTGCTAACGAAGAGAAGAAGAGAGAGAACTCAAATCACTAGCATACAGGATGAAAAAGGCAATATCACAACAGACACTTCAGAAATACAGAAGATAATTAGAAAAATATTTTGAATCCTTATACTCCAATAAAATAGAAGATAGTGAAGGCATCGATAAATTTCTTAAGTCATATGATCTACCAGATTGAGTCAGAAGGATGTAGACAACCTAAACAGACCAATATCAATTGAGGAAATAGAAGAAACCATTAAAAGACTACCAACTAAGAAAAGCCCAGGACCGGATGGGTATACAGCAGAGTTTTACAAAACTTTTAAGAAGAACTAATACCAATACTCTTCAAGCCATTCCAGGAAATAGAAAAAGAGGGAGAATTTCCAAATTCATTCTACGAGGCCAATATCACTCTGATTCCTAAACCAGACAAAGACAATTCAAAGAAAGAAAACTACAGACCAATATCTCTAATGAATCTAGATGCAAAAACCCTCAATAAAATTCTGGCGAATCAGATACAAAAACATATCAAAAAAATTGTGCACCACGATCAAGTAGGATTCATTTCTGAGATGCAAGGCTGGTTCAATATACAGAAATCAATAAATGTTATTCACCACATCAATAGACTTAAAGATAAGAACCATATGATCATCTCGATAGATGCAGAAAAAGGATTCGACAAAGTACAGCATCCCTTTATGTTCAAAACTCTAGAAAAACTAGGGATAACAGGAACATACCTCAATATTGTAAAAGCTATCTATGCTAAGCCTCAGGCTAGCATCATTCTGAATGGAGAAAAATTGAAGGCATTCCCTCTAAAATCTGGAACAAGACAGGGATGCCCTCTCTCACCACTTCTGTTCAACATAGTTCTCGAAACACTGGCCAGAGCAATTAGACAGATGAAAGAAATTAAAGGCATAAAAATAGGAAAAGAAGAACTTAAATTATCACTATTTGCAGATGTTATGATTCTATACCTAGCAGACCCAAAAGGGTCTACAAAGAAACTATTAGAACTAATAAACGAATTCAGCAAAGTGGCAGGATATAAAATCAACACCCATAAATCAAAGGCATTCCTGTATATCAGTGACAAATCCTCTGAAATGGAAATGAGGACAACCACTCCATTCACAATATCCTCAAAAAAAAAAAAATACTTGGGAATCAACCTAACAAAAGAGGTGAAAGAATTATACAATGAAAACTACAGAACCCTAAAGAGAGAAATAGAAGAAGATCTTAGAAGATGGAAAAATATACCCTGTTCATGGATAGGCAGAACTAACATCATCAAAATGGCGATATTACCAAAAGTTCTTTATAGGTTTAATGCAATGCCAATCAAAATCCCAACGACATTTCTTGTAGAAATAGAGAAAGCAATCATGAAATTCATATGGAAAAATAAAAGACCCAGAATAGCAAAAACAATGCTAAGCAGGAAGTGTGAATCAGGCGGTATAGAGATACCAGACTTCAAACTATTCTACAGAGCAATAGTAACAAAAACAGCATGGTACTGGTACCAAAACAGGCGAGTGGACCAATGGTACAGAATAGAGGACACAGAAACCAATCCACAATATTACAACTATCTTATATTTGATAAAGGGGCTAAAAGCATGCAATGGAGGAAAGATAGCATCTTCAACAAATGGTGCTGGGAAAAATGGAAATCCATATGCAACAAAATGAAACTGAATCCCTTTCTCTCACCATGCACAAAAGTTAACTCAAAATGGATCAAGGAGCTTGATATCAAATCAGAGACTCGGCGTCTGATAGAAGAAAAAGTTGGCTACGATCTACATACTGTGTGGTCGGGCTCCAAATTCCTCAACAGGACACCCATAGCACAAGAGTTAATAACTAGAATCAACAAATGGGACTTACTTAAACTAAAAAGTTTTTCTCAGCAAAGGAAACAATAAGAGAGGTAAATAGGGAGCCTACATACTGGGAACAAATCTTTACTCCTCACACTTCAGATAGAGCCCTAATATCCAGAGCATACAAAGAACTCAAAAAATTAAACAATAAGAAAACAAATAACCCAATCAACAAATGGGCCAAGGACCTGAATAGACACTTCTCAGAGGAGGACATACAATCAGTCAACAAGTACATGAAAAAATGCTCACCATCTCTAGCAGTCAGAGAAATGCAAATCAAAACCACCCTAAGATACCATCTCACTCCAGTAAGATTGGCAGCCATTAGGAAGTCAAACAACAACAAGTGCTGGCGAGGATGTAGGGAAAAGGGTACACTTGTACATTGCTGGTGGGACTGTTAATTGGTGTGGCCAATTTGGAAAGCAGTATGGAGATTTCTTGGAAAGCTGGGAATGGAACCACCATTTGACCCAGCTATTCCCCTACTCGGTCTATTCCCTAAAGACCTAAAAAGAGCATACTACAGAGATACTGCCACATCGATGTTCATAGCAGCACAATTCACAATAGCAAGACTGTGGAACCAACCAAGATGCCCTTCAATAGACGAATGGATAAAAAAAATGTGGCATTTATACACAATGGAGTATTACTCTGCATTAAAAAATGACAAAATCATAGAATTTGCAGGGAAATGGATGGCATTAGAGCAGACTATGCTAAGTGAAGCTAGCCAATCCCTAAAAAACAAATGCCAAATGTCTTCTTTGATATAAGGAGAGTAACTAAGAACAGAGTAGGGACGAAGAGCATGAGAAGAAGATTTACATTAAACAGGGATGAGAGGTGGGAGGGAAAGGGAGAGAGAAGGGAAATTGCATGGAAATGGAAGGAGACCCTCAGGGTTTTACAAAATTACATACAAGAGGAAGTGAGGGGAAAGGGAAAAAAAACAAGAGGGAGAAATGAATTACAGTAGATGGGGTAGAGAGAGAGGAGGGGAGGGGAGGAGAGGGGAGGGGGGATAGTAGAGGATAGGAAAGGCAGCAGAATACAACAGACACTAGTATGGCAATAGGTAAATCAATGGATGTGTAACTGATGTGATTCTGCAATCTGTATACGGGGTAAAAATGGGAGTTCAATCCCAGCCACGTGTGGTACTGCATACCTTCAATCCCATGTACTCAGGAAGCAGAGGTAGGAGGACTGACTGCAAGTTCAAGGCCAACAGAGCAATTTAATGAGATCCTGGGGATTTGGGGATGTCACTCAGTGGTAGATTATCTGCCTCAAATGAAAAAGCCCTGAGTTCTATCCCCTTTACTAAAACAACAACAACAAAGCCAAAGTTTTCTCTCTCTTTTTTCCTTTTTTGTCTTATACATATACCCCAAATTTGGTTCTATAATTCTTAGAAAACACTGAAAGTAGTACCGGTTTCACATTAGTATACCAACATAGCCACAGACATGCACAGCCTCTTGATGAATAATTACCACGTTCTAATTTTCTGAGAAAAATTTGCTTAAAAGTACAGACTTAAATGAAAACAGCAATTTCTTCTACCCTTAGTCTTCCCAGGAACAAAATCTGGAGGCAGAGATTAATTGGCTTTTTCTCCCTTTAACTTAGGAAAGGAGAGGTATAGCTATTTTTTTCTTCTTTAATTTAAAATTTCACAGTAAAAATTAAAATCACATAGGGAAGAAAAAAATAAAACTTGCCTCATCTTACTCAGATTATTTAGTTCTGCTATCCTAATGATGATTAAGTAAAAGGAAAATTAGTTGTTTAAAAAAATTAACTAATTACCATTGAGGAGAAAAAAAAAGGTTATGCTGGTTGGACTGAGAACAATTAATATACTTATAAATATTTTTATTAATATTAAGAGCATATTCGAAAAAAGGTGAGCAAAGAGGGACTGGGGTTGTGGCTCAGTGGTAGAGCGTTTTCCTAGTGCATGCGAGGTCCTGGGTTCAATCCTCAGCACCACATAAAAATAAATAAATAAAACAAAAGTATTGTATCCAACTACAACTAAAAAAAATAAATATTAAAAAAAGGTGAGCAAAGAGTATTAAAATGTTAACATATGATGATTCCAATGCTAAATTTTGTTTTTTAATGAAAAAAAAATTGGTTTCCTTTTCCATTCAAATGATACCAATTTATAAGAAAAGTACTCTAACAAATACAAACACTTCAGAAACTTCCAGCAAGCTTTCTTTATCTTGAGGTTGGGGGTGGGAAGTAGAAATGAAGCAATGTCTTTATTACAAATTAGCAGTTGCTAATATGTGTTTGTCATCATGGTTACTGTTTAAATTGCCAAACAAGAATTTTGTCTGTGATAATTTCATTGTATGCTTCATGCCCTTAACAACCATCTGTTTGCAGTATATCTGAGAAGGGGTACAGGCCAAGAAGCAGGGATAAAAGGAAGCAAGAAGAAAAGTTTTTTAAAAGATAAAAAAGCACAAATGAAAATTAAATGATCCCACAAGACTGTTCATTATAAGCACATTCTTGGATGTGGTTAAGCCCTCTGAAGAGTCTTAAGGAGATTTTATTAACTAAAAGAAAACAAAAGAAGAGGAGGAGGAAGAGGAGGAGGATGAGGAGGAGGAGGAGGAGACAAAATCCAACAAAATTGTAATCATAATATCAGTTCATAATACAAAAATGAACTATCCTAAAGGAAGTCATTATTTATACAAATACAATACATACGGGGCTGGGGATTTGGTTAGTGGTAGAGTGCTTGCAGAGCATATGCAAGACCCCAGGTTCAAGTCCCAGCAGCACACACACACAAAAAAAGTATATATACACGTTTATATACGCATATATATCATATGTGTATACATACATATATATATATATATGTACACATACATATACACTACTTATAAGTATAGAGAGCTATACACTGTTTCTTTATCTATTTCTGCACTAAGAGAAGAAAACAGAAAAACAGGCAATCAACGATACTGATGCAGATTACTACGTCTGGATTTCTCTAGAGTCTGATTATTTAATAGCTCTAAGTCCTTCCACTTCCAGAAGGACCTATTATCATGATTTCTTTATGTCTTTAGAAGGGGTCAATTTTAGGCTTTCCTGAATGTCAGTTCAGTATTGAAATTTCTTATGCTTAATTATTTATCACTCAACCTGCTACTTTCCAGTTTCCAAAGTTGTCTTGTTATTATCTCCTTTCTTATTCTTCTCAAAGATCTAGAATGTTTGACTTAAAAATCTCTTTAATGTCATTTTAGTAAGGATTTTAGAAGGTTCAGAAATTAGTTTTATGAGTTAAATCCATTATATTTGCTGGGAAACATTCTTGTTTCTACTTTTCTGTATTATTAAGGCACCCCTTCCCCCCTTCCCCTTTCATTTTAAAACAAAGAAGAACAAAGCCAGCCTATAATATATACATATCTATTTATAAAAACATGGAAAAAGACTAGCTTTAGATATTTTGTTTGTGAATACTTTTCTCTTTCTCTCTAATGGTACAAATCCCACCAGATGCCTTTTTGCTCTTACAATGATGAATAGTTGCACATTTTTGCTTGGTCAATAGGAACCTCCCAAAATTAAAAGTGCTTTGTCCAGAATGTAAAGTCCCTTTGCTAGAATATGCTTCATTTGTAACAGCTGGTGTAGTTTGAAGTAAGAAAAAAAAAGTTTCAGTCCCTAGAACATTCTATAGTGAGTCCCAGTGGCTCCAGTGGCTCTGCTCAGAATGTACCCTGGTTGCCAGAAAGCATCAATGACTCACCAGGTAATTTTCAAGTCCTACCTAGAAGTATTTCAAACAGCAATGAAAAACTGGCTATCATAAACATTGCATAAATAAACACACACACACATGGTCTCTGATTAATGATGGTTCAATAATGATTTTAGGATTTATAACTATGTGATAATGATATGTGTTAGTAGAAGTCATACTCTTAATTTTGAATTTTCTTAGGCTAGTGATATGTAGTATGTACTTTCATGTGATTCTGGGCAGCAAGCCATAAGTTGAAGTTCCCAGTCAGCCACATGATCACAATGTTAAACACCTGCACTTTCTACACTGTGTTGCTCAGTTATGATGTTCTATAAGTTAGGGAAATTAAATGCAATTTGGACATGGGATATTTTTAATTTACAATGGGATTATGGGGACATAACCTCATTGTAAGTTAAGGAGCATCTGTTATCTCTATAACATATTCTGCAAAGGTCTATCAATAAAATTAACAACAACAACAAAAAGACTATTTCAAATGGGGATGTTGCAGAACATGTAAATTTCTTTTAAAGATAATATCAATATTTCTTTCCAAAGAAAATATTTTCTTTCCTTTGACTTACAAACAGTTAATAAGTTAAAACTAGGAGAAAAAAATATTGGAAAGAAGTTGTTCATGGGAGATTACAATAAAAAGATGAAGTAGAAAGAAAAAAGGAAATCAGTAAGATGCTAATGTAAACAATTAGTAGTAAAAACAGTGCACAAATAAAAAATAGATTGGCTCTTCTTGCTGTAAAAAGCAACTAATATTGGGCACCTGGTAAATTAGAATGTGCTTTACAACATGAAAACAATACAATGTAGAAAGGAAAAAAAAAGAGGAATGAAATAATGATAAAACTTAAAGAATCCACAGAATGACTAACTTGTACATTGTAAGAACAGCCAGATTGTTCTTACTCTTGCATATTGTTTAGAACTACATTGATAATTACTTCTTTCAAAAGGTAGTGTTTCCCTGGCAACTGGGGAGGATGAGCCAGGATGGCAAGTAGGAGGACAACCTCTGCAATTTAGTGACTTCCATCTCAAAATAAAAAATAAAAGGGATAGGGATGTGGCTTAGTGACAGAGCACTCCTGAGTTCAATCCCCAGTACCCCTTCACTTGAGCCACAAAGAGGAAGTTTCTTTGTCTGTGAATTATCTCTGTCACTTGCTTTTTGCATAAGCTATATGTGGGACTCACTTTGGCTAATGGTCTTCAAAAACGTGACTCAAACTGCACATTGGGCCTTGTTCTTTCTTGCTATTCCTTGAAACCTTAAAACCATCCAGACTGTCATTTTGGAGAATCTGAGATCAAGAAAAGCTCAGCTAACAGTCCCATCAGAGCTTACCTCCTTCCCCAAAGAAAGGAATCCTTGCCCACCTCTGCAACTGTGGTTGTCATCACTTTGTCCACCTAGCCCCAACCTACTGGGCCCAGGTGAGATAAAAGAACCACACAGATGACCAACATAACTGTGAATATGATAAAGGCTTATCACTTACGGACTCTAAGTTTGGGGCTGATTTGCTAAATAGAAATAGCTTACCTGGGATACAGTAATTTATGTATTACCTTACTTTTTCTGATTAAAATTCACAAGGATGATAAAATTTTGAAAATAATATTTAAAATACAATAGGTTTTATTACATGAAAATATAAAATAAATAGTTTTCTTCACATTCAATATATTATCTCTGGACTTTTGGTATCACCTACTACTTACTGTGCTTATTTTTTGAGACAATATGATTTTCAGAAAACTATTTCTTCATTTCAAATCAGGTCAAGAATCTCTCCTGAATTCCAATAAAACCCTGATCACGGCTCAATTCCAGAGCTTACACTATTAGGCTGAAATTAGCTATTGTTTTGAATTTATTCCCCATTAGTCCTTAAATTCCTCAAAGTGAAGGAGATGTCTGAATGCCATAGAAGCCTAAGATCCAGTCCTGTCATGACAGACCCAATGCTTTGTCATCCATATAGAGCATTCAGTGAGATACTAGATAGATGCTCAAAGCAGGTACAGTCAAGTAGGATGTACAACAAATGTTAAGAGAAGAGGCAGAGTTTTTTTGCTTAAGAAAGGAAAGAATAAGCATGTCTTCAGAATTTGAGCTATGCTAATAAGAGTTTAAGAAGCAACAGATAGAATCACTACACAGGAAAACATGAAAGTGCCTTGCTTAGATTTTTGCTGCCTCTATTGGATCCTGTTCTGCACATGTGTAGCCACTTTGAAGGAAATAGTTCTTCCTGACTGAGCAACTGGCCTGACCAAAGTTATTACTGTCATTTTAGGGAAAAAAGTGAGAATCCAGAATAAGGTGACAAATGAGAGAATTAGTAAGAATGAGTTCATGAGATGGTTTAGAGAAAGCAAGTGCTTTTGGGTTTCTAAGCCTAAGAAAAGGTGCAAAAAAATGTGTAATGGAGAGAATAGTTTAAAAGGAGAGAGAAGGAAAGAAGGAAAATATAAACATACTGCATGAATGACCCCAAATTCTAAAAACTTAACATTTGTCTTGAATAGCATATGTATCAAAATTGACTTTTAAAAAAAGATGTCAAACACGTGATGTGCTGAGTTGTTTATATGTAAGGTTACACAATCATCTATTTAACATGGATAAAATATTATATTACTGAAAAATGTAGACCATCTGTATTGTGTCATCAGTTCCCTTAGGAATTAAAATTAATCAATTCCATAAATATGAAAGTACCACTGTACTTTTATTCCAGGTTTTCATGAAATGTGTAAATAAAAACAAGATTACCCATATAAATATAAAATTCTATTCTAAGAAGAAATATGAAATTCACTCAAATTAGTAATATTTCTGATTTAGATATTAAAATAAGAAATTACATAGTATACTTATAACATGAAAGCTTTTTTAAAATCATATTGATGATATTTGTACAGTATGGGAAACAACTGAAAGTCAATCATTTGTATTAGAAATTCTACCTTTTTATTGTAAGTATTAATTAAAATTAAAAATAACATTTTGGTCAACTTGGGTGGTTATAACTTAAAGTGGGACAGAAACTAACTATCCAAGTGGCATGATAGCACTGTTCAAGAAAAAAAGAAAAGAAAAGAAAAACAATCCACCAATCTAGTTGTTTGTGAAAGACAAGTTTCCCCTTGTGGTCCTTGTGTTGCTTAAAATTCTACAGGGTATGTTAAGAACAGCAAAATTCAAATTCCTTTCTCTGATTATTGAAATGAAAATTAATCTCCAGCAGTGATGAAATTGTTTTGCCCACTGAGCTACTCAATAGCTTTCAATCTCAAAATAAAAATACAAATGGCCTTAAATTACACATTAAAATGTTAATTATGTGAGTTCAGGCATCCATCCTGCATATATTTATATTTTCAGTAAGACAATGTTTTTTGAAACTTTTAATTCTAATGATATTTTAGTGTAAAACATACCCCTAAGTAATAGAAATTATGTAAATACTAATAATTTTAATCAAATAATTTATCAATGTTTTCTTTTCCTATTATTTGTCTTAACCTTTAAAAATAAATATCTTTTGGGCCACTTTTCTCAGTGTTTAATTTCCTCATAATTTTCAATCTAATCTTTAATGTATTTCCACTGTCTTTCCTTCTATGTAACAAGATGTTCCTATCGAAATATATGTTTCCAGATTTAGTAACATGTAAATTTCCCCTACCCATTTTTAATAGAACACGTTTGTTCCATATGCCAAGATATTTCCGGAGGATTTTGAATAGAACTCTACTTTGATTTTGTGTAATCATGATTTCATGTATCATGACTGATAAATTCAAATGTACACACATTCGGAATTCTTTTTAGTCTAATGTTTATGCATCTTAAATCAAGAAAAGTTATAATCATTTTCAATGTAAGTCACACATTCCCAAAAAGCAACAAAATGATTCACTAAATTATACCAGGAACTCTCTTCACTAACATTGCTAATGCCTCAGCTCAAGGCTTCCTAATTTCTCTACTAGCATTTCCCAAAGTATGTTCCTCTCAATTGGAGAGCAATGAAAGAATGATTCCCTATTGTCCATATAGTGAAGGGCATTCACTTCATGTAATGAATTAAACTTCTCTCTTATATATCTGGAAAGGTATTCACTACGGACCATGATTGGGATATTTGCCAAAAGACTCAAGAAGTTTTCTGTAGGGCTTAATTCTCCAACAGAACCCAAGCTGAGAGTCTGCTTAGATATTAGGTCTAGAGAATATTCAAAAGATTGTTATGTATGATCAGAGTGAGTATGGGGATGAAGATCAGAGGAAGAGTGTTTGCCTAGCATGGAGAAGGCCCTAGGTTCAGTCCCCAGAACCTAAATATATATATATTATATATGGTACATGACAGTTGTAGGAAGGAGGGAAAGAAGAAAAAGACTGGAAAATATGATATAAAATGACCCCCCCTTAGAGATTCATAATATACATAAATATATTGGATGTGCACTGTCTTATAACAACACTAATGAGATATTATTGACAACAACTACAAGTAATAAACCATTTTTTCTTTGCTTAACTTTATATTTCCAAAAGGTAATTGATCTTATTGATCTTGTAATCCTATCTTATATACTTTGAATGGATGTCCACAAAAGCCTGTCCATGGAACAGATTTTGGGAATTAGGACACGTGTGATGTAAGTCACCTTCCTTGCTATGTTATCTCCCTCCAATGTATTAGCTACCTTCTGGCTATAGACATCATCATCATCATCATCACACACACACACACACACACACACACACACACATACACACATAATCCTGTTGAAGTTACATTTCTTTGATTTAAATTCCTTGGCAGTTTCATATCACTATAGAATAAGGTAAAAGCATATTCCCTAGTCTTCAGAGGCACAATCTGTTCTTTCTTTCTCCATTAGTCTCCTGCTATTCTGTGACACAACACACACACACACACACACACACACATACACACACACCTCTAAACAGTCTATAGATTTGCACATCTCTGTTTCGTTTCTCCTTTTGTCTAACCAGCCAACAAATCCATATTCATCTTTGAAAATTCTATTTAAATTGCACGCCTTTTTGAAGGCTTTCCCTCAGTGTTTCAAATTTCAAAGCATTTTTCCTCCTTGTCCCCACAGATCTTTGTACTGGCTTCTGTTTTAGGAAGAACATTAATAATTTCAATATTTTTAGTAGCTCCTCTCTCTTTCTGATGCTGAAGAACCGTTTAGATGCTCTATTAGTCCTTCCATGTCTAATGCCTAGCAAAACATCAGGTACATGAAATATAATATAATAATTATAAAACCTATGAGTCAAATTTAAATACAAGGATAGATTTCTTAAAATCTTTATCCTTAGGCATACTTCAAACTAATGTTACATTATATTTACTTTAAAATCTTACTGATATTTCCTTGCCACTCTGCTATAAATATATAACCTTCTTTAAAAGGTTCTTTGTAAAGTTCTGAGATTGCTTACATAAAATTCCTTAGTTCTAGTGAGAAAGAGAAACAAAATTCCAGTGAGAAACAAGAACAATATATTTCTTTCTTGCAACAATTTACATATTTGTTGTTTTTAAATGTCTTTTTGTGTCCCAGGCACTAATTTAGATCTACCATATAGACAAAAGTCTCTACCTTTTAAAGCTGGTAGTCTAGCTGAATCAGACAAAAAAAAAAAAAAATACATGCAATTTAAAATACATCTTAATGACTGGTACTTTTACCTAATAAAATAAAGCAAAGGAAGGGCACAAAATAAGGTGTGTGACAGACATCAGGGAAGGGCTTTGGCCAGGGAGGTCAAGAAAGCCTCCCCTGAGGTAACTTTTAAGAAGAGACTGAATTAAAGGAAGTTTAATTAGACATGCAGGATGTCCTTCCTTGACACCCTGGATATCCTTTCCCCACTAGACTCAGTAAATTTACCTTTATTCCTTGAGCAATAGGGAGATTACTTAGCTAAAAGTTGTTTTAAATCTAGTGTGGCTCCTGGAAACGATCAAAACTGAGTCTTTATATTTTAGTCATCAGGATCCCAATTGATTGCTCACATCCTGCAGTGAAAGTATTTGCAGGAGGGATGAATGGCACACAGAATAACATTAAACATTAGCTGCCTCATAGCAGACAACAGCAATTGCTTAATAAGATCAATTACTCTCTGAACTGCATGCTGCAAAGTTTGGAAAGAGATCCTTCTGAAGTTTGCCACTTGGGATGAATTCAAAAATTTATTTCAGATGATTCTCATTGCACAGATGCATAATGCTATCAGTGAGAGTACTGCATTGAGTAGTGGCCTGGAAGCCTTTGAATATTATAGTATATATAGAATTTTCACTTCCAAGCTGGCTGATGACCGTGACTACTGCAAGTATAGTTAGCAGAAATACCTTTTTACTTTGTTATATTTTCTTGAGATCTAGATATTTTATATCCTTAATAAAAGTGCTATTTTTCTAATCTTTTTAAAAATTAAACATATGGGATGTGTGTGGTGACTCATGCCTGTAATGTCTGAGACTAGGAAGGCTAAGGCAGCCTTAGCAAATTCAAGGCCAGCCTCAGCAATTTAACAAGGCCCTAAGCAATTTAGCAAGACTCTGTCTCAAAAAAAAAAAAAAAAAAAAAAAAAAAAAAAGGCTGGGGGATGTAGCTCAGTGGTAAAGCTCCACTAGGTTCAATCTCCAGGAACAAAGAAAATAGAAGAAAAGACAAGACAAAAGATGTGGGAAATATATTATTCATTGAGCATCCCTGTCAATATATCCTAGATAAATTCACAATAATGATTTTGATGCATAGAATTTGGGAATTTTATACCTGTCCGTTTTTTACAGTTGAGAGCCTTGCACTCAGTTCTATCAAGGTGCAACATTACTACTGCGTTTACTCATTTTTGGAGATGATACATTTCCACATTTGCATCTCTGCTTATATACTTCATTCAACACTGTACTAATTTTATTACTATTTAATCTACTACTGCAACATGTCAACAGGACTCACTCTTGACCCATTTCCAAAATGGATCAAGAATTTTATAACTAGGTCTTATATATATCATGCAAAACTTTGAAGTTGATCATTCTTTGTAATATAAAAATGAAAACAAGAGAATTTGAAGAGAAAATTTAAAATTGTACTCTTATTTAAGTCTACTTGAAAGTTTCTGCAAACCAATCTAAAGAAAACATAACAAGAACATGTCCAAAATGACAAGCAACACATAGATGTAATTGGGAGACAAAGGGGAAAAGAGTTGGAGAGGACAGGAATTGGAGAATTCACATCATTCTGAGCCTGGAAAGCCATGGTAAGGCACAAGATATAATTTTCAGAGCTAATCTGCTCAACAGTTTTGGTGAATAAGAGTGAGGGGGGTGGGGAACTATACAACTGGTTGGGATTTAAAGAAGCATAGGATTTCTTCTCCTGCCTCCCCTTATATAGACAATAGTTCCCATAAGTGCCCTGGAGAGCACAGGTTGCACATACTAAAATCTAATGAGAGACTACCAATCTTACGTTCAAATCAGCTAGACTAAACTAAAGAACACAACATTTCAGTTGTTCTATGTATAACAATAGATAATTTTGCAGCTTCCAGAGTAGTGAAATCTACAAAGGGCCCTTTATTTTTCTATATACTAGGTTGTAAACACCTAAATCCAATTAAATTTTAGCAACAAAATCCATTTCTTTCTCTTTTTATCTTGTTTTTATCTTTTTTTTTTCTTTTTTGCAAGGGAGGGAATGGGCAGGATTGAACCTAAAGGGCTTACCACTGAGCCACATCCCCATCCCTTTTATATTTTGAGATAGGATCTCACTAAGTTGCTTAGGGCCTCATTATGTTGTTAAGGTTGGCCTCAAACTTGAGATCCTCCTGCCTCAGCCTCCTGAGCTGTTGGGATTTCAGGCATGCGCCACCATGCACAGCAATAAAATCAATTTTCCTAATTACTATTGTCATTAGGAGACAAATTTTGTCCCTTAAGGATTTTTATTAAGTTCCAACCTCATTTTAATCCTCTATCAAGGTTCATTTTTTTTTAATCTCCTAAAGGTTAAAAAAAAAAAAAAAACACTGTAAAACTAAAGAAAATCTTTAGAAATTAAATATTTTTTATATTATTGGTTGATTCAATGAATACATAAAATATGCATACTTTTAAGACAAAGCACAGAAACACCTATCATTCTTTCCACAATCTAGTTTTTGAAAATTATAACCTTTGACTATAAGTTTGGTTTTTAATGAGTCTTTTAGCAATCTATATCACCTAGAAATCTACCAAAGGTGGAAAGAGCAGCCTTCTCACCAGTTCATTTGATAAAATCCACAGTATTCTCATGACCCAAAGACAGAATGGCATCCATATCATGCCAGGGACTGTATTATATCTTCATTCATTTTGTTTGTTTTGCAGAACTAGAGATTGAACCCAGAGGTGCTCTACCACAAGTTCCATTCTCAGTCCTTTTTTATCATTTTCATTTTTTAAAATTTTTATTTTGAGACAGGTGGGTCTCAAACTTCAGATCCTCTTGTCTCAGCCTCCTGAGAAGCTGGGATTACAGTACATGCCAGTGAGTCCAGCTGTTTTCCTTTCTAAAGAATTTATTACTAAGTTTAAATTGGCTACATTCCAGACTGACTAGAATAAAGGTTCTTTGTGTTTAAACCATGGGAATTAATGGGAATGTTTTCCAATAGGAAAATTATACAAATGCTATTTTACATTTTCAACTTTATTGTTTTTAAATGACCAAATTTCCCATTTTTACAAAGCTGACAGGAAATCAATATTATTTAATCTAAACATTAGGGCAAACGAATTACTAATGATTAAGATTCCTTTCAATTGAATTTTTACATGAATTATAAATTATGTTTAAATAGTTAATTCATACACTGCAGGATGGAAATGTGATGCTCACCAAAGGTGTTTTTCACTAACATTTGCTATCTCAGAGACCCTGCTTGCCTCTATTGAGCTGCCATCTAATATCTTATAAATACTCATATTTTGAATGGACTTGTACTATCACATTACATTTACATAGATATTATATTAGAAACCAATAGATTCTTAGCAAAATATATTAAAAAATTAAAAAGACCCATGTTCATTGTTCTTGAATATGAGACATGAGCAAAAAATGCCCTCATGTGACCACGTGACTAATTCTTGCCAGTGGTTGTAAATGGAGGTGATCATGATCTTTCTAGGCCACATGTTTTGGGTCAGTTTCTATCTTGTCCATCTCCTACCTTTATGGGAATAATAAGCCCCACATGATCAACATTATTTTGAACACTTATGTCAAATAAAGCTTTGTGTGTAAAACCACTGAAATTTAGTGTCTATTTACTAGAGTATCTAATATCTGCTTACTACAGAATCATACTGTATAGGCTGACATTTTGTCAAATGGACTTGTCGGGAAATAAGAAGAAATATTTTCTCTATAGTCTAAGATTAAAAGATTTTGGTAAGTAGTTGCCACTTTGTAATTACTATTATGCTGATTGTATACAAACCTTTTTCACCTATGTTTTTAGGATTTATTTTTTGACCTCTAGGAAATGAATTCTAATTTAACAGAAATAAAATACTTCCTCTTTGAACGCATTAATGTAACTTTCTATTCTGCATGGTTAAGCCACCCTTTTTTAATCTTTCCACTGAGAAGCAGATAACATGTTAGAAGAATTGACTGAACATTTAAATATTTGTTTATATTCTTATTAAAAATTCACTTAAAAAATGCTATTCCCTAGTAACTTGACCATCTCACAATCTCTATGAAATTATTCTTGGGGAACTCTCTTCAACAAATTCTTAGACTAGGTTATTCTTTTAATCTGCCACATAATTTATATTACTGAAACATTAAGTTTATTTCTCATGTTGGAAATAATTTTCCCCTGTCCATCATACCCTTGGCAGACAGTCCTGATAAAAGAAGATGCTTATCAGGTCTAAAGTTAAAAATTACTCACTCCTAAACTGTCATCACCTGACCTATTCCAGGCAGTGTTTGGAAGTAGGTCTCAATAGCGATGAAGAAACAATGCATTACTCACATAAATTAAAAATTCAGAAGGGATTTCAAGAATGTGACACTAACTAAAAAAAAAAATAGTAGAGATTTAAAAAATACCTAGTAAATATTTGTATGATATATTCCCTTGCATTAGAAAATGAAAGAAGGTCCTCTTGTAAGCAGTGTATGTATCACATCGCTTATTTTAATACAAAATTCTCATAAAATATAATTAGCTCTTATAACTAGACTGAATATAAATATCCCAGTTAGTATATGACTCTCTAGGTATACCCACACAAACTTGAAGTAACTATTAAACCTGCCCAATTTTACTTTTAAATGTGCTTCCATTTAAATGTGTGTGTGTGTGTGTGTGTGTGTATATATATATATATATATATATATATATATATATATACAAAAAAAAGTTTCAACCTATTATTAACTTATTTAACTTCAATTTCTATGGGTGGAGAAAGTTTATTAAAGGTAGCTAAAGTAGGCATGGATAATTTATGCCCATTTTATTTGGTATATTAAAAAATGACTGCTCACAGGACATTTTTAAAATTCAGATCAGAAGCTGGAGGGTCCTAATTTAATATATTTGTTATCACAATGTTACACATTTGAAAATAACACAGGGCATGCCCAAGGGAAAGAAGGATTAAGACATAACAATATTAGGTGAAGCTGGGTTGCATAATCAGGTTTGCACACATAAATACAGGAAAGGAAATTCAGGAAAAAGAATTCTCAAAAATTCAAATACTCAATATAAATATTGAGAATATAACATAAATATAAATACTAAAACACTCAAATACTCAAAAAAGTGGACTAAATAATATAATTTAATGTATGAAGCAATTTAAAAGTGAATTTTAAATATTCGGGGTGTTTTCCCATTGTAACATGTTTACTTCTTTAATTGTAAAAGCTAAACTATTAAATATTAATAGCCATGAAAATTGTGAGGCACATTCTTACTCATGAATTACTTTATAATATTTCTTAAGTATTTTCAAATAGTCTTTAATATGTGGTTCAAAATACTATATACAGCATACTTGCTTATTATGTATTTTTATACATGTACCATTATAATTTATTATTTCTGAAGGTGGAAAATTACACACGAGTGTAGATTTCTCTGAGAACACTGATGAGTAAATTTTAACTGATATCAACATTAAACATTTTGAAGTTCATATATATATGTTTAAATATTATTTATTTATATATATATTTATTTATATTTATATATTTATTTAAAATTGGCAAAAAGACAAGGCAATAAGAATACTGTTAGCAACAATTTCCCTTTCTTATCCCTGCTGTGACTTTCTTTTTTATAGTTAATAGCTTCACAGTTGATAAGGCTTATCTACATAAACACTAACAAATAAGCATTATCTCCATTTCTAACAGAATGCTAAACTATAAAAAAAATTCATAAATGAAAAAGCTATTTATTTATTTCACCTTAAGCAAACAATTTCAAATAGGTTCATACATAGTCAGTGAAATATTAATTTTCCAAAAAAGATAATAACTTTGTTCTAAGAACACAGACACATGGTTGAGCTAGCTGATTGGTTGCCTCTAGCAACACTGCCAACTATGTGTCTGATATAAGTCATATCTTTATGCTGCAATATATATTAATAGCTTCAATTATTCTGTTAATAGTGGAAATAAATAATAGTAAATCCCATGTAATTATGATATTATAGTGCCCCTCATCCAAGACTTCAAACCATAATGTCATGGATAAAATTTTTGCTTCCTCAGTCTTATTTTCTGATTGTACACAGATAGTAAATATGCAAAAAAAAGACCAAAAAAAAAAAAAAAAGAGCCAAATAAATACCAGAATATCTAAGTAACAAATCCAAGGTGTTTGACCCAGGACTGAGCTGTATTCATAAATTAACAAACTCTTACATTTCATATTTCTCCACTGTGAAAATCCAGGGTAACTTGCCCTGCTTCATCTGATTAACTTATGCCATATCAGCTCGAATTTCAAATAAGTGTCAGGTATACCATTTATAATGACATATCTGACTGAGACAATATCTAATAAGCTTATAGTAACAATATTTTACTGTCTGGTTAATCAAATGGAATTACGGAGATCTGGCTTTAGTTTACCTCTAGTAAGGGCTGAAAAGTTCAAACCTAATGGTTTTTAATTCCTCACTTCTCACTGGAACATAGTATGTGCAATACGATTTTGAAAGCGAACTGAACCACTTTGATCTTGTCATCTATTTTGTGAACTTGAGAGAGTGTTTATGGAGATCCACCAGTGACTGAAATAGATAAATTCATAAAACATAGTTTAAGTAAAAGATGAAACAGAACCCTATTTATTGACTTCTTGAAATAATTGGCACTCATGGTAATTCTCATTTGTATCCCCAGGTTCTAGTGGACATCAACAAAAGTAAACTAAATCTCCCCAGATAAAATCTGACTCACACAGTATATTTTTAAGTGACTCAAATTTTAGAATTTGGGAGATTTTCATAAAAATCCACTTTATGGCTTCTCTTTAATAAAAAGAACTAACTGTATATGTTTATGCCCCCCAAACAGCACACCCTCCAGAAAGAACACATATTATCACCCTGAAGCCAGGAGGGTTTATCTTTACATCTCAATAAACAGAGAAGTTAAAAAACACAAATGAATGAGTTTGAAAAAATACTAATTTTCCTTTTGCATTCCTAATACCTGCCTCAGTTTATGTTCTCTAATTTTGCTCTGGATGTCACGTCCCCCACCCTGCATGTATTTATAATGCCAACTGTATTTTCTTAGAGATTCTTCTATTTTTTGCATATCCTTTGGAAAGAGTCTTCAGTATTTCACAGTAAGTTAATTGGGACAATGTCGTGCTTTTAACTTGATCAAGGGGAAAAACTAATAGCATTGTTAGGTACTTTGCATCCATCAAGCTCAGGATTACCATCCTGGTGGATCAGAAGAAGCAAGATTGAGAGCATAAAGAAATTAGATCAAAGAACCAAAGCTGTGTGGGCAAACGTGGGTGGTTGGCAGCACACAACAAAGGCAGACTCTCCAGTTTTGCAGGCTTTGCAAATATTTATTCCTAGATCAGATATACCTCTCCTCTAAGGGCAGGGCCATCACCTAATACAGACCCTGAGGATTTATGTTCTACTTTTTCTTTCTCTAATCCTCTGGGTCCCATTAGCACCAGTTTCTGAAAGTTTTCTCTCCTGCCAGGTGTGTCTTCTCCATTCATAACAAAGAGACCATAGAGTAAGCCTGTCACATCTGAACTTGCCATCATTCAGCCTGTTCCCCAGACCTCCACTCTTTCTCCTTTCAAATCTACCCTCATTATGCATGAATTTTTTTCCTATAGCAAAAAAAACATTTTGCTTCTTGACATAAAAATGCTCAGGGGCCAATGTAATGGACTACATTTTACCCCCAAATTCACATATTAAACTATAAACTCCAATGTGACTGTATTGAAATCAAGGTCTGTAAAGAAGTAATTAATATTAAGTGAGGCCATAAAGATGGGACCCTAATCCACATGGCTTGCGTCCTAATAAAAAGAGAGACACAGAATATAAAGAACAGAGGAAAGATTACAAGAAGACACTTTGAGGAAGTGGACATCTGCAACCCATGGAGAAAAACCTCGGAAGGAACCAACCTTGTCAATAACTTAATTTGGGATTTCTACATTCCAGAAATAAATATATATATTTATATATACATACATATTTATAAATAAATAAATAAATATATGTGTGTGTGTGTGTTGTTTAAACCATCATTTCTCCAGAATTTTGTTCTGGCACTCCTGGCAATACAATAAATTCATTATAGAAGCTATTACCTTATCTTTATATACCTCATCTTTTACCTCTCTCTGGTGTACACTCCAAGGGTGATACACATATGTGAGGCCGTGTATATCCTGTACTCCGTGTTAAACATTTAGCCTAATGTGCACTTCTGACGCCTTTCTCAGTCTCCCCTTGAAGCCTCAGCTAAGGTTTTACCCTTTCTAGGATGTTTCCAGCTACCTCTGCTAGGTTAATTCCTATGTGGCTTTCACTGCATCTTCTAAGATTTACTGCAATATAACTGACATGTCCTCAATTAAATCTCCTTTAAGTTAGGATCTATTTTAGTCATGTTTAACTTCTCAGCTCTTATTAGCATTCCTGGCAAACTAGTGTGTAGAAGAACATCTGTGGAGCTTATTTCTATGGTTGAGTCTGTTCATGATACAAGGACTGGACTTGCTCAGCACATTAGCCTTCAATATTCATTTCATGCATATCACTTTTAGTAAAGATCTCCTGCAATATAGAAACCTTGAATATGTGTTGAACACTTGAAAAGTAAAACTTTCACATTTTTTATCAAAGTAGTTTTATTGCCAAAACAAAACAGCTTGTTACTTTTCATGCCTTTAGTTTGAAATCAATAATTTTAAATTACGATTTATAATTCATTCCTACCTCTACACTATGAGTAGATCTATTTGGACATGCCCATGTTTACAAAGAACGTGATATCATTAATGAGACTGTTTGCTCTTGTGTTTATTTTGATGGACTTAAGTTGAGTTGCCAGATGCTTTCAAGAAGGACCACCAAATTATCTATTTCATACTGTTGTGGACTCACATTTGCATTGACATTTCTTTGACAATATCAATTTCTCAGAAGACAAAATTGAAAATCTTATCTATTCCATGCATATACATAAGAAATAAAAAAGTATATTTTTTGAAGATTGAAATTCTGTTAAAATTATTCCCTTATTTTCTGTGAAAATAAAAATCACTGTTAGATAAGTTTGAAGAATTCCAAGAAATGAGAATAATTTACTTTTGATTTCTGTTTTGATTCAAGGTAGTTTCTTCTTATAATCATTTTTTTCTATTTTTGTAGATTAATGGATTTCATGTATTTATAATGTACTTATTATTTACCTTTTATTCAATGAACTAGAAAATAATTTTGAAATAGTTGATTAGTGCTAAAAACGGTGTTTTGGGACTTTTTTGTTGTTCTTGTTTTTTACTGTTACAAACAAATCTCACACACTATATGGTATCTAAAAATGACTCATTTAATACATGTGTGAACAGGCAAGAGATGCTAGAACTCTGTAAGTATTACAGCTAAAGCTTTTATATTGGAAAGTATGGAATTGTCTGAAGTGTGTTTTATAGTGTAATCTAAACAAATGAAAAGAATGTATCATTTGAGTTTTTATTAAGACTTTTATTTTGGCCAACTTAAATGATAGAAATTTAAACATTATAAAAATTTCAAAATGCAACGCACTAATTATTTCATTCCAAGAAAGAATGTGGTGGCGTTTCTCTTTTTTCCTTTCATGGACATTATAAAAATACCACCAATTAAAAAAAAAAAATTAACTTGTGGTTAGTACTAAGCTTGGTCCATGTTCCTTCAACCAGTTCCTTTAAAGACACTGACCTCAGCAACCTGGAGGGAAGTGCAGGCATTTACATGAAGGAAAAGTTCAAGTCACAGGTCAGAAGCACCAGTATAAGCTCACAGGAGGAAATTTATACTGCCTTAGGCTTTAGTGTTATTCTCCAAACTAATGATGATAAGAGAGGGCAAGTTCACAAAGGCCTCAGATGCAAAATTTGTGACAAAACTAAAATGTGAATTCAAACTTAATTAGTGCCAAGTGTCTCTTTTGTGCAATATTTCCCATCAGATCATAGGACAGCCAATGCTTGAATGCTTCAAGATTAATACTAAGGAATTAGTTTATTTGTTTGTTTGTCTGTTTGTGTATTCAAAATTGAAGAAACACCATGAGGGAATGATGTTTAATCTTCCTTGATTCCTGTTTCTGTTTGTTTGTTTTGTTTTGTGCATGAGGTGGTGCTGTTGCAGACATGCCAGAGATTCTGAGTTTCAAAATCACAGTTATGGGGTGAATGGTCCCATTAAACTGAATTCCAGAACCCAACAAAACAAAGCAAAACCTAAGGGGAATGGTAGTTGGTAAGTTTAGTTTTTCAAAAGGCTGCTGTTCCTTGTTTAATTTTTCTTTTTGAATGCCAAGAGTATTTTATTCCTAAACTTTTCAGAGTATCTGAAAAGAGCTTACTTTAATAATTGTGGTTCCAATCTGATAGAATAGGGTGTTCATACGTAATGATGAATTCTAATCCCATTTACACTGTGGTCTTTTTGCCTACAAAAGACTAGCTGTATAAAAAAACTTACAGCAATATACATTTGGAAAGAGCTCTAAAGCTTTCTAAACTCTTAGCTTAGATTATCCAAGAGGTGTTTCCTTAAAAGAGTAGCTCTCATCATTTTCACTAGTAGCAAATTTCATATTTAAATCCTTACCTTAGACTTTGATAATTTCTATCTCACAATTTAGCCTTAAATTTAAAAATAGAGCTCACAGCAACACTTCCTGGTTATTTCATGTAGATGAAAAGTATTGGAATGATGACATTACCTATAATCCCTCCTAAAATTCTATCTCTGCTAATTACTAAAGAAGGCAGTGAGTGAGTGACTGTTTCTTATGGGGTCTATCAAGACGTTTTCAGCAATATTGGTAGACTGAAATGGCATGGAACAAAATTCCCAAGGCTAAAACCTCCTTCTCTAAAAACCGACAATGATTTGTTTAAAATATTTTACTTCAACAGTACAGAGAAAATCTACAAAACTTGATTATTTAATGTCAAGCCTAAGGAACAATTTGGGGAGATATAAGAAGCCATATTTCTTATCAAAACAGTGACATTTTCATAGCTCAAAATTAAATCTGTTTTGAGTAAGTATATGAGGTCCTACATGGGAAACTTTGAAGTAACATTATTATTCCTAGTTATATTTGTAATATATTATACAGTATATCACCTGACACCATTTCTAATGACAAAAAGTAAACCATTTTGTAATTATTCCACATGGAACACTATATTGCCTTTGCTTTTGGAGTAGAAATATATAGTTGTTGTTGTTGTTTTTTTTCCCCCTCCATCATCTACTTCTCTCACTTTCTGCCAAGAATGTACAGATTTTTTTTTTTTTTTTTTAACCTGGAGTAGTCACTTTTTCCTCATTTTCTATTGTGGGTTTCCCCTAAGAATAGAGACATTCTTAGCTCCAGAGGTACCTCCTAAGTGGCTCAAGGTGAGGCTTCTTAAAATGGTTACTACAGACATCCTGGGCTTGATAACTTTTATGTCCTCAGGTGTTGTCATGGTAGGATTTTTTGAAGCTTGGCCTCTTCACACTAGACGTAATTAACACCCTTCTAGTTGTAACAATCAAAGGTACTTTCAAAAATTGCAAAATGTCCCACTGAAGGCAAAATCACCTCCTGATAAGGACGACTGGTTTAAGGCCATCTAGGCATCCTGTCTTCTGACAAAGTGATTACTACAGAGATTTACTGACAAGCTGATCCACTGAGGATAAACAGTTCTGTTGGAAATACATGGATAAAGGTATTTTTTATTTAGCTGATCAGGTCACTCAACTGCTCTAGACTAGAAGAGACAGCCTAGGTTACTGGGGGTTGGAGGATACTATTCTTTGGAAATATAAGGAAGCAACCAACCTCAGAATTAGCAGACAATGAGATAAGAAAGTCACTTTAGAATTGATCTAATAATTCATATGGCCTATTTTCCCAAGGATTATGCAGTTAACAAAGCAATATACTCCCATTTAGTTTTTTACTTACTTATTTTGAATTAGTTGAATTTTATGATCTAACAGTGTATATTGTCCATAACACTGAGGAAAGAATACTAAACAATTTATATTTCAAAACTTAAATCACGGTAAGACAAAAAGCTGATGGAAATCCCTAGGTAAAATAATTTCTAGGATTTGAAAATTATATTGTTTCTACACATCTGCTAAGAAAGATACAAATTTGCTTTTATATCTACATGTATTGCTAAACAATTTTCCAAGAATAATTCTTTTGCTTTCCATAGATGAATGGCTATAATGGAACAATGGCAAACTAGTTCATACTATCATGAACTATAGTACAGAAAATTAATTTTGAAATATTTATATATCTTAACATATAAGTAAGTGTAATAATATCATTTAGGTTCTGAAAAGTGCAGGAAGAATGAAAATTTGTTTCTAATTATGATTATTAATATCAAATATATGCAAGTCTTATTCCCCAAATTAGGGTTGAAGTGTATTACTATTTTGAAATTAACAGTTTGAGTTCATAGACACAGTACTCATTTATATTTTTCAAAATGCATTTAGTATACATAAATTGATTAGGGCAAGAAATACCTTGTATTTTTTGTGATTAGTAGAAATAATATTATGTTCTATAGGCTTCAAAAATGATAGAATGGTAGAACAAAATTAAAGAGTACATTTTTGTCAGGACTTATTAAAGTAGATAAGCAAGGCAAAAGGTTTGCTTTGTACAATTTGAAGAGAAGCAGAAAGTATCATTCTTGGAAATGTACTCCTATATTTGGACACACTTGATGAAAGATAACTCTAAAAATCAGAAATCACAGACATAGTTTTAAAGTAAGAAAGTGGTAGCTTTGCTACATAGAAACAAGCAAGGAATGCACTGTGAAACTGAGATTATATATACTATCAACATTGGTTCAGAGGTCCCACAACTTAAAGAAGTAAAAGCCCCCCAAAGAGGCTTTCTGGGTTTCAAACAGAATTTGTTTTAAGAATTTCCCCAGATCCTGAACTCATCACCCAAAAGGCTTAAAATAAAATAATTTTTAAAGTATAACAGGAAAACATTTGCAGATAAAATAAAACACTTTTTTAGAATACAAAGCCTATAGATATATTGCTAAACTTATCACAGACAGAGATCATTTCTGGAGCAGGAGGTCTTTAAAATCTTCTGTTCTGACCTATATAGGAAAACCAACACTATTAAATGACATATTATTCAACAATAGACAATGATGTAAAAACATTTATCTTTGGTCATCATAACAACCACTTTAGCACAGTGATGCTATATAGTTGGAGAAAAACACAGATATTTTTCTTTTGTAGAAAGAACCCTGAAGGCAAGTAAATTACCTCCAAAGTGCTCAAAGAGGCAATGTGTACCAGGACAAGTGGCTTGGACCTCAAACCTAAACCTGTTGTGAAAATTTCAAAACACATTCTCTGAATGCACAAAATGAAAAATAAATATCTAAGCATTAGATAATGGAGGTACCTTCCTAAAATTAATACCTTCAGAATATTAATATATTTTTTGAGCTCCAAGAGATAACTTTTTCCAAAAAACATTCATATAGCTCTTGAAAATCCCATTTTCAATTTGTTCCTCCTTTAGTTGGAAAAATGTTTCAATAAAGTTTTTTTTTAACTTACCAATAAATAGATGGTATACTTTTCTTTTATAATAAAAAATAGCAGCCATTCTGGTTTCTAACTAACATAGTTAAGATATATACTTCTGTAGTTAAACTTGGAATAAAGATAGAGGATCATCATTACCCTTGGGTTAATCATTTTAACTGTCCAAGCATCAGTTACAGCATTTGTAAAGTAAAACAATTATGACTACCTCTATTATTCTGATAAAATAAAAATTCTTTTAAAACTAAGTAGATAAAATATGTTCATCTACTTCTTAATCAATAAAAAGCTTTCTGTGATCCTGAATCATTAGATAACATTATTTTTCATAAAATTAATCTGCATCCAAGAACATATATCATACTCTGTAAACCTATGTCTCTGAAGTTATGTTCTTTAAAAAAGAAGCTGCAGCAATAGCAGCAGCTATGTTCTCACTTATTTATATGCATATAAATGTGTGTGTGTTCGCATATATGCCAACATTACTGGCATACTATTTTCAGCTGCCATTCTAAGAATAGTTTGAGATCACGTTACAGACAGCAAAAGGAAATGTTCTTCAATTCTTTCTCAAAAATAATCATGGTATAACAGACTAAAAGAATCTAAGAGACAGGATTGATGTTGCCATTTTCTTTTGTTATTTGCGCTAATGAATTAATATGCATATTACTATGCATAATATATATGTATGACAACACCCCATGAGAATATGCTTTTAAATGCACTAATGTATAACATCTTAATATATGCTACATACTTCAAAAATTACATGAAGGCAGAAATGTTTCTTAGTTGAAAGGAGGCTCATATTCCTCCCCAATAATCATGTGGGTTTGGGCTGCTTATGTTAATTTATGCTTTTCCACTCTTATGACATTCATTGAAAAAATCACACTGCATACAATGTTTCTTGTTTTAGTTATAATGTAACTAATTTATCTTTGGTCATCATAGCAACCACTTTATTTAATGTCATAGCAGGAGAATGCAAGTGGAGGAACAGTTGAGTGTAAAGTCATTTGAAGGACTCTCCATTTTCCTCAGAACCTAACATGAAAAGTAATTTAGAATCTGATCTCCTCAGGCAAGGATGATCTACTTGAATTCATTGGAAAGGTGAAAGGCCTTTTATTATGACAAATTTTTCAGAGACTAATTTGTGCAAAGGAGTGCATGTATGTGACCTTAATTTCCAAAGGACCTACAGAAAAATAATTCTTGCTACAATCGTGCAGCATGTTTTAACCCATAAATTTAGTCATAAGTATTTTTAATACTACATCATAATAAAAAGATAAATATTTGTGATTTGGAGAAAGAAAACAAGAAACAAGTATCTTCCAAAAGCCAGAAATGTGTCGATATATCAGAAATACAAATTCAACATATGTCAGATAATGGCAGAAACTCCCAAGAATATAGCAGGTACCCAGGTTTTGGGGCCTAAAGGCCTATAATTTTAAAATTAATAATTTAATTACCAAGAAACAAATAGAAATGCACTTTCATTTTTATAATTTATTAGCATACGCTTTAATGATGAAGAACTGTTCCATCTAAAATCTCTTTATATGAAACATTAGTAATTACATAGATCTCGGTTACTTATATTCAAGTTTTATGAAGAAAGTCAGTATGATCATCTTATTTACAAGCAGTTGAAACTAGTTATAAAACATAGTTTCTAACTCTTGAACCCTCTCTGTTCCTAAGTTTGCACACTAAATTACATCTGTTTTCTTAATTTATATGTGCCATACAATTAAATTACTGCTCATTATCACCAGTAAATTTACTTTTACTGAAATGTTCATGTAGATAATTATGTCCACATCAAATGCCAATTGTTAAAACAATAAGAAAATCTTATTTCATCAGTTATTATTTAAAGTAAAAGATTAATCACAAAAGTTCTTGTGTGTTTTTTTTTCACCTTCTGGAATTCTAATGCAAAAAATAAATGCACATAATTTAAGAAGCTTTTTGACATGTTCCTACCATCATATGTGAAAAATATGATCCTCTTCTAATAGTGTGCAATGTGTATTTTTTCAGTGTTAGTGACTGGTTCATATTTACTTCTTGATTCAGTCACTTTTATTTAAACAGTTCACATTTCAGACAGGGTTTATAAGGTAACATATTTTAATAGCATGGATTTTTGAGCTTTCTACCAGGTTAAAAGTGCAGATTTACCATGTATTATTTAACTTTAGGATGTTAAAAACTCTCTGCTTTAGTTCCCTCATTCCTATAGAAAAAATAACAATGGTAACCATTTCGTAGGAGTGAGGGAAGAATAAAATGAGTTGAATTCATACAAACTCAAAATTCTCATTAAATACTGATTACATATAGTTATAGCTGGAAATATTTGGTAATAAAATTAGCTCTGTTCTATCAATGCCTATGTTTCTAAGAAGTATTACATTATACAAAACACTTATTAATTAGTTCAAACAAAAATAGTTCTGAGGCCACTTTCAAATTCACAATAATAAAAAATACTTCTATCAAAAAATTCAATAACAAAAATATGTGTATGATGGTATTTAAATATAATAAAATCTGAATATTTATTTGTTTTTTTTAATAAGAGTAAATAAATTTCTTTTCTTACCATCAAGGTCATAATCAGAAGCAAAGTTTTTTTTGGCATTTTAAAACTTTGTTAGTTTGACATCATTGCCACAATAAGTAAAGAGTCGAAATAATAATTTCAAGAAAATTTCTTAAATACTATACAACTCCATCTCCTCATCAATGAATTTTATACAATAATATTTGTCTGTGTGGATTAAATAATTTAATATAAACAATAAACATTAGGCCTAAAAATGAAAAGGAATCAGAATTCTTTGATATCCAATCCTCCCCATACCCCCCAGCTATCTTTAAAATTATTTTAATTAGCGAGAAACTCAGGCAAAAGGCCAGCTATTTACTTACCAAGTCTGCTAAATCTCACTATAACTTCTTTTTCACCAAAGTCCAATGCTAACCAATTAATAAGTAATGGACTTCATGTTCATAGTATGCTTAGATTTGTTTCATTTGGATAAGTTAACCTGTATGTGTCAGTTTTTTTTTTTTTTTACTACTACAACAAAATACCTGTAGTAGCCTATTTATTAAAAAAAAAAAATAGTTTTGTTTAGCCAGCAAGGGCCCTTTCATCTCTATCATCTCTTTGTGGATGGCAAAGGTGGAAACACATGCAGAAATAGATAATCAGATTTCAATTTCAAAAAACACAGGAAGATGTTAAGCTGAAGGATCAAGCTTGGGCTTTCTTTTGGTAGAAGTTCACCAGGGTTTGAACTCAGGGGCACTCAACCACAGAGCCACATTCTCCTCAGCCCTATTTTGTATTTTGTTTAGAGACAGGATCTCACCAAATTGCATAGTGCCTCACTTTTTGCCCAGGGTGGCTTTGAACTTGTGATCCTCCTGCCTCAGAGCCTCTGGGATTATGGGCATGCACAAACAGACCAAGCTCAAGCTTGGGCTTTTATAACTACCTTTGGAGAGCATCCTTAACCTCTTCAGTGGACAAGTCCTCAAAGACCTAAAGACCTTGCATCTATACTGCCACAGTGGGGACCAAGCTTTCAATTTACATACCCTTGAGGGATAAACCAAATTAAAATCACATTATAAAAATTCTCAAGGAATTAATTTAGTGTTTTCATCTTATATCCTCTAATATTGAGAAACTTCTTTTTCTTTCTTGTTGATTTCTTATAAATATTTTCTGCATCTCAAGTTTCTAGAGACTGACTGGAGGGTATAAAATTATCTAAAAAGCTGAAGGTAGAAAAACATTAATAGTGAGCATTTACTATAAATGAATAAACATTAATTTCATGTTTTCAAAATCAAATATGAAATATGACTAACTTCAAGATGAATCTATCAAAGTAGTTCTTTTTAGTTTTATTTTGTTGAATTTATTTGGTAATACAATTATTAATGGCTATATGGACTCAGAAGACAAATTCTTACCATGAGGATTTTACAATGTGTTATAATCTTTAAGAGAAATACAACACATAATGCAACAGATCTGTCAAAGAGCAAAAGAAAATACTTGAATGGAAAAACTCATGCAGATGTTGCAGAACACTTAGTTCTGCCACAAAACTACTATGGGCACTACTTCTACTATTGTTTGAAGAGTACCTATTTTTATCAGGAATAAATACAATAGAAACCCAAATCTTTTGTAAGCAAGTTGTAAGATCCCCTGCAGTGCTACTGATACAAATTGAAATACAACTTTTCAAAAGGATAAGAAACAAATCTCTCTCTTTCATTGCCTATTCCTGATGTGACTATAATATGTGAAATATAATATTACTAAAATACTGCTAAAACCAAAATAAAACTATTAGTTCTATCATCCACATAGAAAAACAATAGAAAATAAATTCTACTTTATAAATTTACATCTCTACTTAAAAATTAAAAATAAAAATAAAGGAAGAATTTTATAAACATCTAAATTCATGATCTTTGATTCTAAGAGAATTTAAAAGGTAAGGGACATATTTATATCTATGCCTCTTGAAATATTTCTGCCAATATTTCTTTTATAGTGTCCCTACTTAAAAAACTGACAAAATTTAACTTGATTTCAAATATTCATGTTTTTGGCTTAAAAATTATGTACTGTGGATAAACTCACTGAAATTAGAATGGTCATTGCATGTGGATGGGAAAGAGATGACAATTAAAATAAGTGGCCTTGAAAATTTTATTGCAATGATGGAAATATTCTGAAACTGATTTAAAAATGGTTCTATCACTTGATAAATGTATTAGAAAATTACTGTGTACTTAAAAATGAGTAAAACATATGATATATAAAAATGTTTCAGTAAGGTTGTACACAAATGAATGAATTGAGTGAGAGAAGCCAGACACAAAAACATATGCTATATGAAACCACTCAAATAAAATAAAATAAAAATGGGCAGAACTAATTTAGGTTGTACAAAATTAGAATCTGGCAATCTTGGGGTAGGGGTATGACTCATTAGAGCACTTCTGAGAGCCCATTAATGTTCTGTCTCATCTGGTTGCTAGTTACATGATGAACCTTATTTGTGAAAATTCACTGAGGTGTACACATATGATATCTGATAGTGTTATGTATATATGTCTTAATACAAAATTATATATAGACACATAACACACAAATCTGTGTACAAATGTTTTATCAGTTTGAAACATATAATCAATTATATTTAAGTTAAATGGGCCATGTATTTTACATGTGCCATAAAAAATATGAGAAGGTCACCATATAGAATATTCAAATTTCCTATATTTAGACATTACTTAAGTAATGTCTAAATATAGGAAAGTAAAACATAGGTTAAAGGATACAGGAAGGAAACTGTTCCCTTGTGTTCCTCATTAGTGTTTCTTAACTTACATATGTAGGATCATTTGTTCTCTTCTTGTTCTACTAATGCTGTGTCCTTCAAGGACCAACTCTAATATTTCCTGTCCAACAAAATATTCCCTAATATAATATTGCTGAAAGAAATTCTTCCTCTGATTGCCTCAATAATATAAATGAGATCAAAATAAATTGTTCTGAAAATGATACAACTGGTTGCTTTTAATCCATCAAAGAGTAGTTGTAGGCAGAAACCATGTGTGCCTTATCTATCTATCAAACCCAAGTAAAGTGTCATAATGAACTGCATGTGGGGCACTTTCTGGTGTCAGCTGAGTTAATAATCGAAATACTTCCATGAATAGGCTGAACGTAATATGAAACCTAAGATGAATTCCAAATGTAAAGTTTCTAAAGTTATTGAGTTGCTAAGTCAGTTTCACATTTAGGTTATAAAGATATATGTAATATTTAAAAAAAAATCTCAGAAATATATTAAAGTAAAACATAAAAAATAAACAGAAACCTTCAGCAGAATCAAGAAAGATTTTTATAGATATGAAAATGAATAAGACAGCATAGTTTTTCATTTATACATTGAAAGATGGTTTTAGGTAACTCTAACAGAAGATCTGTTTTGTAGAAGCCTACAATCTACTTTAAACAAAGGCTAACTGGTTGATAATGTAGGTTTCATTATGTTTCAATGTAATAAGGAGAGTGTTTGTGCTGAGGATTGAATCCAGGTCCTTGTGCATGCTAAGCACATACTCTACTACTAAGTTACACTTGAAGCCCCACAATAATGCAACCTTAAATTCAGTGGTGACATGGTTCATCTTGAACAGATATCAGATTGGATAGTTCTACTGCAGGCAAGTATTGGCATCCAGTGCTATAACCTATTAATCCCAATTCCAAATTTTTCATTCTTAGATTACATATTAGTATACAGTCTAAGTACAGTCTAAGTACATTTTCAATGTATATTAAAACATCTTGCATTACCTGTCACTATCTAATGTATGAGACTAAAGTTATAAAACATTTTTATCAAAATTATATCAGAGTATATTAATATTAATCACTTTTTGTATTTAGTTTTAATCCTTCATGCTTAAATATATGTAGATCCTGATAGTCTTTTTCTAGAATTTTAAATTAAAATAATCACATTAATCAAAAATATTGTTTAGAAAATTTGCTTTCTATGGTTTCAGTTTTAAAGCATTAATCTAATTAAACTGTCCAAATTACTATTATTATGGCTTATATGTATCATAGTAATAATTAACATTATCTAACATGCTGTGGTTGACATAAATATTTAAAACTAAGTTCATTATAAAGCAACTTAGGTAACTTTGGCCATTCCACAATGTGGAGCCAATTTCTTTTTCTCAAGAGTCAAAAACACATATTTTGAAAAAGTGAAAATGTAGAACATGAATAGATCAAGTGCAAGCAAGGAACTTGCTTTGATGTAGAATTAAACAGTTTTTTAGTTAGCTACTAATTCTAACTTTAAAAACACTGGGAGGGATTTACTGAGGGTATTGAAAGTATTTTTACTCTCCAGATTCATCATTTCACGTATGTATCCTGTACAGTTCAACAGGTCCAGAGGATCCACCAAAACTGAGTCTGTCTTCTCTCCCCACCCCCCAATAATTACAAGATTAAGATTAAGGACTTATTTTGGATGTCCTTAACAGTATCAGCAAAACAATTAACACACTTTCCGTGAAATCTTACAGAGATCAAATAGCTAATGAAGTTAAAATTCTGCTACATTTAAATGAAAACCTAATCACAGAAATGTAGAACCTCCTCCTTAAACCCCACCCCAAGGGATTCTACAGATTTCTATATTTGATTATCTGATTAAAACAAATAAAAACAATTTACTTAGGGTGAAAAATCATTCATCAATAATTTTTATATATTCACTAATTACAAAAATGACATATTAATTTAATTTTTATTCCTCTTTTTTACATGATTAGAAAATTATTATTAACAAAGAATATTTCTGCACTCTTTGGAGAAAATTATGGTTGAAATTGTAAAAAATATCTTTCATCACTGGTATAATAACCAAGTTGTAGAGAACTCTATCAAAATAATAACATGCAGATTAGACCAAGAAATGTAATGAACAAGGTAATAAATTTTAATTAGATACTGTCTCAGATTATCATGAAACATACAACACTGCTGATGTCCTTACCATGTTTCATAGTCACACTGGTGCCCCTCAAAGGTTTATGTCACACGTGCCAAGAACAGAATATTAAAGATACCATACCTTTGAGACATAATCTTATAGGCATCTGGCAGATAACATCGGATATTCTCCATCTGAGCAGGGTCGGAGTCACAGATTTTGTCGTCAGTCCTCCCATAGTTGGCACTTTCGATCATGATGACGTCTGTTCCTGGACAGCGGAGCTCGATGGGGTAGCTCTCACAGGAGAGCTCTCTGCGGACCACTGCCATTGGGATTGGGGCTCTGCTGAAAGCTATAGTGGAGGAGGAAGAAAGCAGGCGGTTAGTAGTGAAGGGCGCCAAGCACCTGCTGCCTTCCCAGGACTTGGGGTAAACTAACACAAGAAACACCACAGTGAGGATTCATAATTTTAGTAAAAATAGAATATTTCCCCTTTCATTAACTGTAAAAGATTTTGAAAAATCTTACTATTATTTCTTAAAAATTTATTGCATTTTTTTTAATAAGTGAGAAAACAGGCATTCTGAATTTCCTTCTAAAACTTTGCTTGTGTGCGAAGTGGACTATGTAGAAATATTAATACAGTTTAAAGAGTAAGATATTCAGATAAAATTAAGAGCTCTTTATTTTCTTTTTCTCTTTCTCTCTTATGGAGTTCCTTTCTTTTTTAAAAAAATCAACCCAAAATTGCACTGCTGCTGACTTTAAAAATACATATTTAAGTACTCTATATCAATTTTTTAAAGTTCCAGTGTTTCAGGCTGGGGTTGTGGCTCATATTGAAAACCTGCCTAGCATGTGTGAGGCACTGGGTTTGATTCTTAGCAACATATATAAAATAAAATAAAGGATCATTTACAATTAAAACACGTTTTTTTAAAAAAAATTCCATTGCTTGATAATTCACATGATTGATAAATTTTATAAATTAATTTATAAATAATAATATATGCTCTTTCATTAAGAAAGTAGAAATTTTTGTTGAGAAAAGTTATGTTTTCCTATAGCTCCCTCTCCACACTCTTTCTCCATCTCTCAAGAGGAAATCAGTTGTGGTGACCGTACAATTAATTGTCCAAACAAAAACTGACATTGTATGTTTCTTCCCACCTCTTTTGATATTGTTTTTTTTTTACTCAGGAAAATTTAGACATCACAAACATATTATTTGATTATTATTTGTAATGTATTATTTTATTTGTAAGGCTAATTATATATGGTGGAATATTTTCACTTCTGGATGTTATTTTCTTCATTTTAATGGTACCTTAGAATATCTACATATTAGCCTATCCTATATTTATCAGCATTTATGAAGAACTCAGTATTTTGTTTCTTAATATTATAAATAAGTATAAATGTATCTATGTATCTTAGCTGAAATATTTTGGAAAGAATATAATAATCTAAGTTTATTTGTGGCATATTTCTGAAAAAAATCAATCTGTCAAGAGTAAAACACACTTCAAATTTGGAAATTATCAACTAATTTGAAAAAATTTAAAGAAAATGTCTACTTCTATCAGTAACAGTTTTCACTTCATATTAAACATCATCAATGCCTTTAAATTTTGTCTTTTTGATAAAGAATAAAAGTGTAATATCTATTTTAAACTTACAGCTTTATTGTATAATAGAGTATATTTTCCTGATTTTTAACTTTTATTTTTCTTTCATCTGAATTGTTTACTTACAATTAAGATTTGCTTTGCAAAACTTCTTTGTATAATAAGGAAGCTAAACATCTTTCCTCTCCACTTGTGGAAACTTCTTTTTTTTTTTTTTCTAGTTTGTTGCTTCATTTTAGAATGTTTGATGAACATATATAGTTAATTTTTATAAAGAAAATTTCTATCTTTTCATGTCAGTTGAAGACTTTCCCATTCTAAGACTGAACAATGCCATCACATTAATGGAAGAAAACAAAATATTTAAATGTTGTAAAAATTCAAGAAGACTTCTTTCAAAGCATGTAACTGAAATTATGTGAAGAATTTACCAACTTTCAAAAGTTGATCTCCATATAAGAGAATCAATTATGGAGAAACATAAGTGATAGATTAAATTTGCATTGATAGTTGTAAATTAACTCAGTAATGCACACATATATAAAATATGCATTTAAATAAATATATGCAAGTTTTCATGTGTTGTTCTTTTTTGTTTGTTTTGTTTTTTACTAAGCATGAGATGCAAAAGAAGAACAAGAGAGGAAAAAGAAGAGAGGCAAAAAAGGGAGGGATGAGAAAGATATTTTATAACTATAAATGTTTTCATTTGAAACAGAAAATATTTATTTGTTTTGTGATATATATTCAAATCATTCTCAATTTTAAAATAATATTTAGAAAAAAACAAATCAATATTTTTTCATTCAAAAATTAGAGAATAAAATCTTTTTTTGATACGAAGATTCTGTTTTCATGGATGAAGACATATTCATTGAAAGTTCTTACATAGTGGAATCTTTGAATAATAAAAATATTTCAGTTAAGGAATCCAGTTTACATGATTTACTTAGTTCAAACAGAATCATAGAGGTGTTTTTGTTTCCCCCCAAAGTCCTTAAAATCACAGTTTTCAGATGCTTTATAATGTATTCTGTACATTTGTTGAAGAAGATTATTTCTTAACTTTGATATGACTATTTAAATAAAATCACTTTGAAATAGCTTCCAAACATTGCATTCATCTAGACTTATGTTGATTTAACCAGTTGATTAAATTAAAAACACAAGCTAATTGAACAAAGAAACAACATATGAGTAAATCACACTGTCAAAGCATTTGTTTGACTAAGTGGACAATTCGGATGATTAAACTCATCAGTCAATTTTGTCAAAACACTGACATAGCTTTAATGTGGGTCTTCACTGTCAAAAATATCATTTAGAACCAGACACTAGGCAGATGCAAAGTCAACTAAAATGCAGAGATCCTAATTTCCCATGTATTTTTTTATGTAAGAGTGATACAAATGTTATGTATATGGCAATTTTTACAAAGATCAGAGTTAATTTGTCAAAACTTTCTTCCATTTAACATGTAATTGCTTTTGTTTCAGTTACTCAGTGACAAACTGTACTCTGCAGATGATGGATGCTTTGTTTCAAGGAATGTATTACAGGAAACTACTTTCTAACATTATCTAATTAGTTATTTAAATTACCTTTAATTAGTTTTCTGAATGTTTTCATCAGCAACCCAAGTCCAAAGGGTGGGGGGAAGGTTTAAGTTAAAAATAAGGTTTTCAGTTGTCATGCTACCAACGGAAAGGTTTTGTTTACACAAGAAATGGCCAAGATTGAATATGCCAACAATCCAAATGTGGTGTGGCAAGTCAGTCTCTTGTTCTCCATATCATATCCTTTATTATTTTATTTTCACATAGTCTGTTGCATGTTGTGTCAGGGTAGCACTTATTAGGCATTGTGAAGTAGATCATGGCAAATTAATTTGGGGCCAAGAAGGCATAAACATACCTTCTTGAGCTCCTTCCTACATTTAGCCATGAGGTAAATTGGTTATAACAAGAAACACAATGCCCTCTGTTAGATGTGTAATAGGTAATTGCTGAATAAGTTGGAAAAGTGTTAGATATGAAATATGGTAATGATCCGGTCCGGTGCTTTGCATTACACTACTCCCTGACCATAAACCTGATTAGGAGCATGTGAACTAACTAAACATCTCTGCTGAATATGCTCAGAACCTGTGGAACTCCCCAAACTCCATATCAATCATATTCCTAACAAAATGTGCTTCTGACAAGGGAGTAACTGTGAGGAAACTAAGTAAAAAGAAATATTAAATAATATGAGAAATAGCTCCCTGCTCTTCCTCACTTCTTTTGTCAGAAATCACTCCCATTATTTCCCCCTTTTTTGAACCTTCAGTCATTCTGTTGTTAAAAAACTCTTCTTTTCCTGGATCCCCCTCCTTGGGTTCTCTCTCCTGCCCCATGATGTCTGACTCTATATGCTGTAAGTCCTTGAAGAACTTTTGCAGGTGGGGAATCAGGGAGGTAAAACCTGGTGTCCAAACAAAAGTCAGATGGTTTTTCCTGAACCCCAAAGACAGGGTGCAGAAATTTTCCAAGATAATTCTAGCACACTAGAGAGGGACTTACAAAAGAGGGATTTCTATATAAAATATAGGATTATAGGAAAGATACTATCAATAAGAATAAGTAAAAGATCAAAGACTAAGATGCAGAGGGAAAATTAATTGGTTGAAGGTAAAGCACAAGTAATTCAGTTTCATACACATTGAACTTTAGGTGTCAGAATAGTATCTGGATAAGAACAAAAATCGGCTGGATTCATGAGTCTAGAACTCAGCAGGAGTACTCAGGCTAAAGTCATAGGAACATGTAAGTAGTTCAGGTAGTAAACCATAAAGTAACAGAAGAAGAATAAACACAGAAGTCAGAATATCAGTGGTCACTGAAGGCTGGGAGGAACATGCTACATCATCACTAGAGAAATATAACCAAAACAAAGATTTGAGTGTACTGTCACCAAGTTGAGGATAAATTAGTTAGTTGTGGGACAGATGAAGAAAACACTTTATTCTATTAAATATACTCAGTGATTCAGTCAAAAAAAATAACAGCTGCAGACTAATCTACATATAGCAGAACTAAAATCTTCATCCTGTCCTATTTGTTGTGCTTATGAAAATATCAACAAAACAGCCTACATTTATATTTATTTTCCAATTCCTGCACTTCACACTTTACTCCAAATCCTATGTATTTGAAAAACAATAATTCTGTTAGAGAATTGAAAAAAGAAAAGAATGGAGATGAAATGCAAATTAGGCTATTTGTAGCAGGAAAGATGAGAGAAGAGTCACTTTACATGGGTAGTGAGAGAGAACATATTTAATCTATATTTAGGATCAAGAAATTACATGATTTGATAATTGAATGGGAGGGGCAAAATATCATGTGATATGGAAGGCTACTAGGTTTCTGGCATCAACAAATATTTAGCTTGTACTACAATAAAAAAAAAAAGTAAAAACAAAAAGAAAAGCAAAACACCTGATAGGAACTTGAAAATGCATGTGTATGACTGTATAAGAGAAATCTATATGAAGTTCAGAGTTCTAGAGTAGCATTTAAAATCTAATAGATCAGATAACCTAGGAAAGGAATGGGAGTTTTAAAAGAAGAATATGTGAGAGTTTCAGTCTATTTATAATTCTTTCACATTTCCATTCTTATTACCTCTTCTCTTGACTCTGAATATGGGTTGTACTCGGGGACTCACTTCTGATGGACACAGTATGGTAGAAATGAGAGTGCAGTTTCTCAGGGCAGTTCATTAAAATGACATGGTGGGTTCAGCCTCTTTTGGATCACTTAACATTGTGCAAAGCTGGCCATCACATCTTGAGAGCACTCTAGCAGCCCCATGGGGGGTTCAGGGGGCAAGAAACAGAGGTATCCTGCTGAAAGGCAACAGGAACTTGCAGTACAAATGAGGGAGGTATCTTGCAGGCTGCTCCTCAGCCACCAGAAAAGCTGTCTTTGGGTAACTGCAAATGCATGAGAGACCTGGAATCATAATGAACTAATTGAACTACACCTGGATTCCTAAACTACAGAAGTGAATAAGACAATAAATATTTATTGCTTTATTGGGCTATACAACATAACCCAGAAACTAACCTGAAGGGATTTAAAAAGTTGATTTGAAACTGTTGAACAGATACTGAAGAATTATTAAATCTGAAAGAAAGATGTCATGAATGACTCATGCTGATAGTACAACATTATCATCATTTGTTTAAACAACATTTGGAGTACTAGGATAAGATATACAGAAGCAGTACTGAATTATGAGTCAGTGTGGACAAATGGCCTTTCTTCCCTACATCCCAGGGATTATGAAAAGAAAGAAAAATCTCTTTTGAAAACTAAACAATGACAATGAAATAGACTGGCTTTCCAAAGAAAAAGTTAATTCAACTATTAATAAGTTAAGGGTAATGATTTTAAAGAAGTTTCTTAATCACAGATGGGGACACTTTTATATCTGAAACTGGACATGTTTGCGCTCTATTGGCAATGACTTTAGGAAAACCTTCATTATTAAAATTCTGCCATAAAGCAAATATTACCAATTCACTTTCAGCAGAGCCTTTGACATAATTTTCTTAAGTATGTGTATTTTCTCTGTGCCATTTTACATGCCAACACATTCATTTCAGTTTTTAAAAATGTGCTCTAAAAATCTAGTCCAAATACTTGGCAATGAAAATAGCATTGAAAACCCAATGAAATATCAACCCATCATCCACTTTCTTAAAAAGTACATCTGCTACCAGTAGGCTTTTAATACACTGAATTCTAACAAGGGTATTTTAAAAAAGAAGACATATAATTTAAAGGATATTTCAGTTTGTAGTTAAGTGTAACACAGCAACAATTAAAACTGACAACTTGAAATAGTAACCAAAGGCAATTATGTGCTGAGGTCAAAAAGCAAAGCATGAAATTTAGGTGGTTTAATATAAAAACATTCTAATGAGTGGAGCATCATAAAATAATTAATGTTCATCTATTCTTTGACTTATGGAGCACAACATAAGGGTAACATTAATCTCATTTCTTGAGACTACATATACACAAAACTGTGACCTCCCACAAAGACTGCTAAAAATGTGGCAAATATTTCAATAAATGAATTCATAACTAGTTGCCATAACTTTTCAACATTTAATAAAATTATATTTCACATTGTCATCCAATTATATTCATGAGGAAAAAATTTCAAAACTGTGTCAAATTTCACATATTATAATTTTCCCAGTCTTTTAAATGTCAGAAACTTCAAACTGGCTGTTCAACATGTTCTTAAAAATAAGCATTACAAATTCATAATAAACAAGAATCTAGTAAAAAGCAATTCAAAAGACACTGTTAAAAAGGTATGCTGATTTATTTCCTAATGCATACTTAGCATCTACAAATGTGGCTGCTGAAAGTTACTAAACATAGTATGTGGGTGTTGTCTAAAGTCCCCCTCAGTGTCAGTTATTATTTCAGGCTTGGGCGGTCCTGTACTGGATGGAGTTCCAAGGGTCTGCCAAAAAAGCTCAGTATCTGTTGATATCAAGGAAATGTCAAAAATTCATCTGAGTGTGGTAGAGTCTCAAAAGAGAGGAGACAGTATTCCTGATTATTAAAATCTAAAAGTTATAGGATAACAAGAAGACCAGATGAGACAAAGTTCAAAACAGAGGTAAGAAGCTGGGCAGGTGTCCTGCAAGGAAGGTACTGAGGCTCTCCCTGGTCCTGTGGGACTCAAGAAGCTTGTGGTTGGAAAAAGAATGCACATATGACTATGCAGAATTAAGACATCATAAATCACAATGAATCATGAACAGGATAAAAGTAGTTGAAGAATTTCAAAGAAATGAAATAATCAACATGTATTAGGGCTTTGAAATAAGATTTCTTGAATAAAGCTAACTTTCATTGGCCCATAAAGACAAATCAACATGTATGGATATAGGACATGTTCCAACCAGAAGGTTGAAGAAAAGACAAAAGTCAAATGGAGACACTCTTAAAAGCAGATTCAGAATATAGTCCAAATTTTATTTAAGATTTGGTATTTACAACATTATATTAAGAAGGTTAATAATATCAGTCTTAAAAATCATTTGCTATTTGATTCTTTAAAAATACTAGAATGAAAAATAAGAGAGTTTGGGGAATGAGGAAGATATTGGAAGAGGTGATGCAAGGTGAAATGATAATGATAATTGCTATTAAGGTTTGGATGTGAGGTATCCCCCAAAAGCTCATGTGTGAGACAATGCGAGAAGGTTCAGAGGAGAAACAATTGAATTGTGAGAGTCTTAACCCAATCAGTGAACTAATCCCTGTTAAGATTAACTAAGTGGTAACTGAAGGCAGGTAGGGTGTGACTGGAGAAAGTGGTTAATTAGGGACAAGGCTATGGGGTATATATTTTGAATCTAGAGAGTGAAGTCTCTCTCTGATTCTTGATCACCATGATGTGAACTGCTTCCCTCTGCCACACAGTCCACCATGATATTCAGCCTCATCTCATGCCAGGAGAAATGGAGCCAGCTGTCAATGGACAAAGACCTTGGAAACCATGAGCACTCAGCTAAACTTTTCCTCCTCTGTAATTATGCTGGTTGAGTCCTTTAGTCACAGCAGCGAACAAAGCTGACTAAAACAACTGCTAACATTTATTAAGTGGTCTTCATGTGCTGGTGATTTAAAAGCAACACTTATTTCAAATACACAACAATGAAAGTTGGATGATATTATCATCTCTGTTTCTCACACTAGGAAATTCTTTCTTAGAGGAAGGTGGCGAGGAATGTTAGTGTTATGGTTAAGCATGGAGTAAAGGTGCCATGATGCTCCTTCAGTGTCATAGACAGAAACAGTGGAAGGGGACTTATTTCATAAAATGCACAAGGCCACACAAAAATATCATGTGAATGATCAGTGTTTTAAACAGGTTATGAACTTTGATTCCTTCAGTAAAGTCAAGTTTAACTGCTGAATATGAAATGTAAATTAACCACTCCATTTACTATGTCTGGCAGGGGCTTCTGAAAATTGAGTACGAATACAACTTTCAGAATTACAATATTTTTTTCTAACACTTTGGCATTATATTATAAAATTAATTTGAAGCTTTTCTTTGTGTAAAAATGTACAGCAGCAGCTGGATGCAGTGGCTTGGGCCTATCATTGCAGCTACTCTGGAGACTGAGATAGGGGGATCACAAACTGGCCTCAGAAACTTTTTTAATAGCCTCTTTCAAAATACAATTTTAAAAAGGCTATGGCTCTAGATCAGACATAGTAGGCTCCTGGGTTCACTCTCCAATAAAACACAAAAAAATAAAGAAAATAAGCAAATGCTTACATTTTTAAAAATAAAATAATATCTACTTCAATAAGATAAAAAGCACTGCTTTTAATTTTAAAATTAAAATTTATTCTCAACTGCAGTCATTAAACAACATCTAAATATATAATTATTTTTACAGCAGACCAACAAATTTAGAGTTGATCTTATTCTTATGTTGGAATCAATAAAATCTGTAATCATGAATATTTAACAAAAAACCACATATAGGAATGTATTGAAGGATAAACATAATTGTAAATAAATAGTGGTCACAGATAAAATTAAACAAATTTTTAGTGCTGCAGGAAAGGAATTAAGATAGAAAATGCTCTACTGCACTGCACATGCTATTCAGAAAATCACAAGTAGCATCTATTCACATTCTTCCCCTCCATCCTTTTCTTCTTTTCCCTCCCTCCCTCTTTTTCTTCCTTAACTAGTATGCACACATGCACATACACTCTATCCATTGGATAAAGAGTTTTCACTGGCTAGTTGTATCCTTCATGAAGGTAATGATAAGGCCTTTCTTTATAATTCAGCAACACACACATTCAGCAATAGACACCTTATCCTAACCTCTTTGGTGAATCTTTGAACACTGAAAAACAAATACAATGGGGTTTATAAATCCTTTATCCATAGTTTTACCATGGCTTTATCATGGAGATCAGGCCCCTTTAATCAGTCAATCAGTGCTGAACTCTTCCTGTCAGTATGACCCACAGTAAGCCCAGCCACAAAGACCCTGACCAAATCTGTATTATATTTTCACACACTGTTTTCTAATTGAAGTTTCCTGTGGCCTGTTTATGGGAGCTACACATTGACATCCATTCTACTAGAACATATCTGTTAGGAAGAAGATTTTAAATGTACTATGTTACTTGTGAAATCAAGTGCTTATTCATTATTTTATTCCCAGTGAAACTTATTTGTCAATATTTTCAAATAAATACCATCAAGTAGTTCACCAGGCATTTCATATTTCACATAAAGCCTGGCTTTAAGGACAGTAAATCTCCATTTACTGAAATTAGTAAATGAGTAATATATTAACCAACCAAATCGTTCAAACTATGAAAATCCAAATCTTTCCATTTCTAGAAATATGGGACAAGAAGACTAGCCAGATAGCTTTGTGTTAATAGTGATGACAATTCTCTCTAAAGCAAGGAAAGAAAAAAAAAATCAGAATGGGAGAAGGGAGAACTCTTTTAAAACTCAACCATCAATTCCAACAAAAATGAAATAATAACTTAAAAGAATTGTAAAACAACAAAACCCCACAACACACAGTGGCTGATTCTGGACACTAGTGAAGAGCTTTTCAGTGAAAATAAAATATGATTGGCTATTTCAGAAAGGAACTCTTGTCTTTCCAAAGCTTTGCAGCAAAGCTGTCAGAATGATTCTGAATGAAGAGATATTTTTATTCTAACAGCAGTAAAAACAACAAAAATCTTCTGAAAAGCACAGAAACAGCTCTCATTTTCTAAAGTCTTATGAATTGACTATTAAAAACCACATTAAAAATTATAAAAAACAAATGATAAAAGCTATATCAGGGATTATTTGTATATGTGGGATAAAGCTATGAATTGGCACCCAGCATTTGTTCAGTTCAAAAACAAAATATGCCATTGAATAAAAGGCAAATTTCCCATCTATACAAAAAATAGCAAAAACTCTTTACTCAATACATTGAGTAAGTTTTTGTAAAAAATTTAAATATAATTTCCATGGACTAGGCATGTAGTTCAGTGCTAAAGCACCTGCTTATCCTGCATGAGGCCTGGGGTTCAATCTCCAACACCAAAAAAAAAAAAAAAAAAGCTTCAAATATGCCCTCCAATATTTCCTCAATTCATTAAATAAATAACTGAATATAAAATGAATTATGAAAGAAAGTTTTAAAGCAGTGGCTAAGAAATACAAATTCAAATATTTCTGAACGACCAATATCAACCCTTTACCTCAGTGATTAATTTATTCAGTCAACAAATAAAAACTGAATACTAGTTAAGTGGCAGACAGGGTTTGAAGTTTGGTATTTCATGGGGAATATCAGCACCTTGTGGAATTACAATATGGATGCAACAGAGAATAAAGATTAAAAATACATGAGTGTAAAAATTAACTAAAACCTTTTGTGAGAATTATGAAACATAATCAAAATATGAGAAAAAATATCACAGTTTCACCAACAGTTAACTTAAACTCCATATCTGCTTCAGGTTTACCCAAGAAAGTAGGAATGTTCAAAATGATTTTAAACAAGATATTTAGACAGTTACTAAAAAACAATTTGAAAACCTCATAAAGCTTCTTTTCTCTGTTACCCAATATGAAATATCTCTCTAAGCCTTGCTAAAACTTGTGGCATAGGAAGCTGGGAACACATAGTTATAAACCAGGCATTTACTTGAATCAATAAGTTGTTGAAGGGAAGCGCAAAAGGATGATTAAATTCACAATGGCTTTCTGTGATGCATTCCAAAAAAGGACAAAGGGGGGATAAACAGCATTCCTTCTCACACTTCAATCCTAATAGATCATGTTACAAGAATATGCAAACAGATCTGTTAAAAAAAAAAAAATCAACTCACATCTGTAGAGAACAGTGTCAGATCTTTGATTTAAGTGTGGTGCAAAATGTGAGAAATATTCCTGAGAAAGCAGCTGTTAAAAGATACCCTGCCTTTTAATAATAATATAATGGAGCTTCTAAGAATAACAGTAATATTATAATAAGATACTGAGATATTCTAATACAAATTTTCAGATCTTTACTAGTAAAAGAGTTTATGTGAGCAAAGACATCTTGAATTTTTAATCAAGTCTCCAAATCATAATTTCAGGAGTACAGAGTGAAATGAAAGTTGTTTTAAATGAATGATACATATTAATGTCTAGAAATGAATCCCAAATCTTGGAGATAGATTCATCATTAGAAATTCATTAGTTCAAAATTATTTCCTGTTGATGGATCTTCCTTCCAAACCACATTGAATTCATTAAATTTAACTTTACTTATATCCCTCTGATCATCTATTTCCATATTTACTAACCATATGTATTTCAAGGATCCTCATCTGATGTTGATTATTGTTGATATATTTCCCTATACTTTAAATAGGATTCAGTTCATATTATTTGAATGGAAGATTTTTTTTTTAAAAAATATTGTTCAACGAATTGAAACATTAAGCTCAGAAAGCATTTTGCCAACATTTTATTATTTTAAAATGAATATTTCATTTTAGTTATTGAATTCTGTTGGAACTGATAAGCATTTATGAGTAATGGCTATATGTTACTGCAATGATTCCTTTTATTTATGCTAACTATTAAAACATTTAATGTCAAAAGTCTTATATACATACACACATGTACACAGAGATGCACACATGGCAGTTTTATGATAAAATGTCCTTTTATGGTTATTTTTGTGATATTGCTGATGGTTTACTTTAGGTAGATGGCACCACACTTTATTGATTTGACTTGAAACATACTTAGTGGCTGAGTAGGTATAAATGTGTTAGCAGTAAACAGGATGAGTGACAGAGTCCACTTAGTTTGTTGAAAAAAATATTTTATTTTATTTATTTATCATTATTTTTGTGGGGGGATGCTAAGGATTCCAACTAAGGATGTCCCACATGCTATGCTGGTTCACTACCATTAAGCTACATCCCAGCCCAAGTATTTCATTTAAACAAATTTTAAAAACAAATATATTTTTCAATGTTTATCAATTTTCTTTTATGCACACATTTTCAGCCAAATTTTTGCATTGTTTTGAGCTCTTAGTAATGAGAGATATGTGGTTGTTAACAAGTAACATTCTACAACAGAATGGGAATGATATTCAGTATTTCACAGTTAATGTATTTTCTCTGGTTATCTTTTATATCCGTTCAAATCTATAGGACTGTGAATACAATTAGTGGACTTTTTTTTTTAAATAGATACTGGTTGAAAAGTAGGACATAAAAGTACTTTTCTTTCACTCCTTAAGTACATCAATTTTAATTGAACAAACTACTTGTTCAAAAACTCTCCAAATAGGAGTTTCTAGTTCACAGATAGATTGAAAATACAAATTAATAGATTTCTATTTCACAGAAAATTAAGGTAATGCTACAGGACAATCAAATTTAGAAAGAAACTATTGCATCAAACTATGGAATTCTCCTAAAGGGAAGAATGGAGAAATATGAAGAACTTGAAACCAACTATATGTTCACTCAGTCAGCCACTCATTCTATATGCATTGTGTCTTTTCACCATATACAAAATATGTTTCAGCACTTGGAGAATTGGAAATTAAAAAATACTTTTCTCTCCAGGGACCTATGGCAAAGACAAAAATCAGCTATGTTAATAAATCTGTTCCTATGATTTTCAATTTGACAACTCCATAGATTTTGTTTGAAAAAAAAATGCCCTGAGAGAAAATATAAACCTTTCTGGAATATTCCAGATTTCAAATATCAGAGCCAATGCAGGTAATAAATACATCATACATATTTTGTGGGGTTATTCTTTCAAATAAGACAAAAAAGGTTACGTCGTTTCTTAACTCACACTATGCTTAGCTACTATTTGTGCTGAATTTTGATTGAATAAATGCCTTTATATCTCTGGGTTTCTGCATAAGTAACTGTTATTTTGATCCTAAGATTTAGCGAATATGACCAGTAAATTCTATTTCAGAAGGGCTCTAAAAATCAGTTATAAAAATAATGAGAATTTTTGGCAAAATATCATCATTTACAAACAAATCTTTGGGAATTCAAAGTGCGTAAAGCAGTTCTTTATTTGGGTGATCTCAAAGATGAGGTCATATGACACAATAATGCCTTGAAAACACATGGAATTTTTACACTGAAATAATTCTAACTTTCTGCAGTATTTAATTTCACATCACACAAATTAATGCAGCATTATTTTTGAGGCAACCAAATCGCAACATAACTAAGTGAGACTTATATTAATCATAATTTGCTGGTATATAATTTATAGTATTTTGAGATACTCTATTGGCATACACACCACTAATCACAGAAGACATGGTTTAAATTTATTAAAGCTTGGAAAATGTATTTTTCAATACACACTCAACTACAGTCTCTTAGATAATTCATATGGCCTCATAAATTACTCTTTTAAAATTTATATGCTTATAATATTATGTTTCATTTCTCACACTACAACATCTGGGTACCCTAAGAGTTTTTGATTCTAAGTCTAATAATATACTGTACTATAAAAGTGGTTCACAGAAGAAAACAGAAGACTATGAGAAATTGAGTGAATTTGGTTTCCCCTAAAGTAGAGAATAGTGTAAGGAAGAATAACTGCACAGCAGAATTTACTGAAAATTAGTTTCTTCAGCACTTAGGATACCCTGATAAGTTTTTGTAAAAGAACTATAAACCCAAGGGAATAATATTTGCAATTTTAAAGAAGTGACAAATTACATGATTATAGTGTTTGATATGGTTTATGGGCTTGTTTACCACAACACTAAATCTATTAAGACAAGTTTTGCCAAGAAAAAGGATTTGAAAGAAGCCAACAGAATTTTCAAAAACTCTCTAACAAATATTATTAAAAATCTTCATAAACACAAACAGTTCATTTGGGGAAAATCGTCTGATGTGAGCCTCTTATTATTTATAAGTTAATACAATTTATTTATCTATCTAGTCAACCATTCATTCAACAAACAGCTGTTGAGTTTTATTATATGCCAAGAAATGAGCTTTATTTTCTGGGAGATGAATATGAATGTAATGAATATGAATGCTATGGTTCCTGTCCAAAATCTATTAATTCACAAGCAACTTTCTTCACTTATTTCATTTATCTATTTATTTATTTATTTTAAATCTATTTATCTATTTATTTATTTATTTTGCAGTGCTTAGAATCAAACTCAGGGCCTTGTGCATGCAAGGCAAGCACTATGCCACTTAGCACTTCCCAGCCCTCCATTTTTTTTTAAAAAAGAAGTTTTCTTTCGTATTAAATTAGGATAATAATTCAAACCTTCCTTCTCTGTGTTAAATCAATCATCGAGCATAGTGCCTTGCACATAGTAAATGGCTAATCAACGCGACATGTCTGGTTAAGTCTTCGTACTGCTTGTCCCTACAGTAAGAGAATATGAATGATATATAGAAAATCATCCATGGGGGAATGAATCCTACAAACAAAGGCACAGAGAGCCATCAGAGGGCCCTCAGTCCACAAAGGCAGCCTATAACACAACTACCTGTCCTTGTGCTGCCCACACTCTCAGGTGCCTCAGGTCTATGCCTGCTGATAAACTTGGTATGTGCCGATGCAGTCTGTGCTTGTGATCTGAGTTTGGTTCTTATTTCATTCACCAAATAACCATTGAGTTCCTAGACACAGTCCAAAACACTGGGGCACAGCAGAAATTAAATAAAAGAAAAAAAATAAAAAAACTTCCCTCATGGAGTTTAATTTTTGATTGGGGGAGACAGAAAGTAAGTCCTAAATTCATATTGTATCCATTAGTGGTTAAGTGTAATGGTGAACTGATATAATACACTACAAAGGTTAGGGAGGTGTTTCAGAGATGAGGAACTGATATCTTTGAGTACAGTCTTGATTTGGTTATAACTGCACATTAGGAAGAATAATATGCCTGAGATGAGCAAGAGGGATTGAAGAGAATTTAGGAAGAGACAATGTTATAAAGAATAACAAGACTTTAATTGTAATCATCCTGATAAGAGGAAATTAGTGCTGGGGTTACACAATGTTAGTAAAACTAGACAGTACAATATTAAAAGCCCTGAGGAAATCAGTCCAGATTTTGCTTTTAGGATGTGTTGAAAATGATTAGAATGGAATCAAATTTGACAGAAACAGCTGAATCACTAGCAGAAAAGGAAACTCTGGGTTGACCGATTTTGTGGGGAGAGAGTCAAATGTGAGGTCCTTTTTGAGGTTAACTTTTACATTCACCAATTTTCAATAGGGCTGGAGGTGTAGCTCAGTGGTTGAGTACATGCTAAGTATGCATTTGGCTCTGGGTTCAATTCTCACCACAACAACCACCACCACCATCAAAGCTCAAGAACTATTTACCTCCTAAATCCAGAGCTCATATATACAAATTTTTATGTGCAAAAGAATAATCATTACCTGAGTTCAAAATGATACATAAAGTCCATGAGTAAAAAAAGACTGGCAACAAAATCTTGTATAAAAATGTTCACAGAAGAACTATTCATAGCAGCCAAAAAATAGAAACAACCCAAATGTCTACCACTGATGAATGAATAAATAATATGTGATATTTATACAAGGAAATATCATTCAGAAATAAAATAGAATGAAGTGGGTGACAAGAATTTTGTGGAATATGATATAAGCGTGTGTTGGCTGATTTTATTCTATGTGACTTTGGCCTCAATAGAAAAAGTAAAATTAAAACAAGGATTGAAGTATGAATATATCCCACAATTTATAAGAAACGTGAAAATATTGCACCCAAGTTAGTCACAAAATGCAACATACTGTAGTATTTTATTTATGTAAAATATCTAAAGGAGATACACATAGAGACAAAAAATAGATTAGGATTCCCTAATTAGGGTTGTGCCATTCTTGGTTCTTGAAGTATAATGACAACCACTGAATTTTTACTTTAAGAGGATGACTATTACAGCATGTGAATTATTTCTAAATATAACTATAAGGTTAAAAAGAAAGAAAAGAAAAGAAAAGAAAGAAAGAAAGAAAGAAAGAAAAACACTAAGGAAGGTTTCCAAGCAAGACAATCTAGACAAATAGTTTCTTCTGACACTCTTCACCATGACACTACAGTTAAGACATACATTTTTATCTGAACACATTTCAAAATCCATAAATATATAATGAAAAAAAAGCCCTCCAAATAATACAGTGCTTGACTATATGACTATATGTTCTAGTCCAGTTTATTAGAGTAATTCTGGTCTTAATCTATTAAATGATGTCATACTTCATTTGTTAGTCATGATCTCTATAGCATGAAAACAACCACTGCTCTAGAAAAGTAAAGGATTATCCCAAAGATTAGACTGAACCTGAGAAAAGGTCAAAAAAGAAGAAGAAATCATGAAGGAAAAATGAATTAAAGAAGAAAGAGAAGATTTCTGACTATACTTTATAGAGGCAAATGGAGGAAAAACGATAGCAAAGAAAATAACCACATTAGATATTTTCAATGAGAATTTCAATAAGGATGAAGACTGAATAGGACCATTGCTTTTAGTTAATGCCTTTGCTTTAGTTTATTAGAGTAGTGCTAACAGAGACTACGAAGAAACTCTGTTATGTAATTGCAACTTCACCACTTTTTAACTGCATAAGCATTCAAAATTTCTAAAATTTTCAAAGTCTCACATATAAATATAAACAATCACCTCACAAAGCTTTGCTTTGTGCTTCCATTTATGAATGGTTGTTTCTGTAATATAGTAAGGGCAGGGAGACTTTGAATTCCCATAAGGAAAAAAGGAATAACAGGAGTTTGGATCTACTAATTATAAAGTTTAAACTTAGTTTCAAAGCATTTGCCTTGTATTTTCATTGTATGAAGTAAAACAGAAGAGAGCAGGTTAAAGGGTAGCATGGCATAATGACATTTAGAAATCACCATCATTATTATTTTATTTTGTTTGCTTGTTTGTTCACAAGCATGTTTTGCTGAAAAAGCCTTAAAAATGTTCATAGATATCTGGCCTAAGGTCATGCAAAAAAGATTAAAAATGAAAAGAGATATGCTTAGGGAGATAGAAGATTTTAAACGAAGTCAGATAATACAATAATCACACAATTGTTAGGTTAAAAGATAAATGAAAATTGAATGAGAAAATATAAGGCATCATAAAAAATGGAAAGACCACATCAAAACAAATTAAAAATTAGCTTCAATTACTTCCTACCTTGACAAGAATGTTGTAAAGAAATGACCACTGAATATGTTGCAGGCTCCAGAAAGGCTAAGGAACAGCAATGTGGCAGGATATTTAGATTGTGGGGAAGACAGAAGGGTTCATTTAAACTCACTGCTTTTTTCTTCCTGATGGTTGGTCAACTATTTGGAAAGTAGTGCAAACTGAGGTGTGGCTATAATAGTCTGAAGATTGCAAATAACATACTCTACTTTCCTATTTATGTCTATACTTGCTAACTATTTTAGTAATTAAATCTAGAGTTATGTGGAGGAAGGGAAGGTGGAGATCAACATAGGTTTCTTAAGGACCCTTCCTTATTCCATCTGCCCTGCTATTGCAAAATACTCAGAAACAACCAGTAGGTATTATTCACAGTTCTGGAGGTGGGGGAGTTCATCAACGAAGCACTGGCAGACTTGGTGCCTACTGAGAATCCCTCTCATTGACTGTGCCTTCTTGCTGTCTCCTTGTATGGTGGAAGGGCCCAGAAGCTCTCCCAGGATTTTTCTGTGACTGCCAAGCATGAGGGGTCTACCTTCATGACCTAATCACCTATAAAGGCCCCACATCCTAACATCATGGGATTAATGATTAAGTTTCAACAGGTTAAATTTGGAGGTACATGCTGGGTCCACAGCAGCCTCTAAAATATCCATTGGCGTTGACCTTGATGGACTTGTTTTAGAAGTGCTTTCTCCAGTTACACTTGCACCACTCTACCGCTGAAATAACTGTACGACATTGACAAATTATCTGACCTCTCAGAGTCTTTGTTCCTTCATCTGGAAAATTACAAAGCTGATGAACTCAAAGGTCTTTTGGAGTTGTAAACTTTGTGGAATTTTTATTCTAGAACATTTGGGTTCTTGCCCTGCATTTGCTGCTAATTACATAGCATTTGGCAAGTCTCTGCCTACTTTAGACATCTATTTCCCTATAGTAAAACATGGGAAGTGAATTAAATGATTAATAATGTTCTTAAAGCTCAGAGTCCAAGCTGAATGGGTGATTGATGATACAATATGGGCAATTACATGTTACACAAGTTAAGATGTTATATTTTTGTTGAACAAATAGATGAGATTTATTTTTTTTAAAAAAAGGGAATTCTCCCTTTTCTAAATGATAACAAAGAGAACAATAAAATGGGCACACGTATATTGCTAATAATAAGAAATGTGGCAGAAATTCTATACTACATCTATTATTCAAAAAAATCTTTAAGTAACGACAAACTTCCTTTGCATTTACTGTCAAAATTGTGTTATATTTAACCTCACAATTTTAATTATATTTGTTTTATCTTCATCATATACAGTTAAACTATTGAGTCTAAGCTAAAACTTGTCTTTATAGATTCCTATAATATATACCACAGATACCAAAACAGTTTTATGCTAAAAAACATAAAAGGCTAAGGATATAGTTCAGTGGTAGAACACAGCTTAACTTGTAAAAGGCACCAGGTTCTATCCCCAGGATGGAAAAAAAAAAAAAAAAGGAGGAATTAAAAAAATAAAATAAATGGTTCATTAAAAATAAAAGAAAAAAAAACATAAACAAGTACACTCCTGCTATAGAAAGAGGAAATGAATATTCAGAATATTCCTCATTTTTATTTAAAATTCAATCTTTCTTTACCGTTATATGTTGAATTGTGCTACTACACAAATTTCTACTTTGATCCCTAATCCCCTTAACTCAGATTGAAACCTTATTGATGATCAGGTCTTTGCAGAGGTAATCAAGTTAAAATGAAATCAGTAGGGTGAGCCCTGATCTAATGTGACTGATATTACAGGAAGGGAGAATTTGGATGCAGAGACACAAATACATGGAAGAAAGGCATCTACAAGCCTAGGAGAAAAGCCTGTGACAGGACCTTCCCTCATATTCCTGAGCAGAAAGCAACTTTACAAATACCTTCATCTCAAACTGCCAGGTGCCAGAACTAAGAAAAAGTAAATTCCTATGTCTAAGCTGCCTAGATTGTGGTTCTTTGCTACAGCAGCCCAAGAAAACTAGTTCAATGTTCCTGAACAAATCCCTTCATATCTCTTCCCTAGAATTAAAATGTTTTTAGACTTTCACAATCGTGAAATGGAAATCACAAGTCCAAGAAATATACTTTAGACATCCATGGGAACTCAAGAAAATTAGGAAGAAAATAATTGTTTTAGTAGTAACATGGCTAATCTATATTAATTGATCTCCAAATAAAATATAATGATATTATATGCATAAAGTGATACATCAAGTCCATTGATTTGGACATTCTAAGTTACAATTTTTGACAGTTCGACAAAATTTATTATCCTCTATCATCATCTATAGTGCCAAAATAATATGTTAGTAAAAAAAAAAAAAATTTAAACATACTTTAAAATAATAATAAAGACTTGGAGCCATCCTGTTAATTATATATAAATTCTTAAACGGCAAACCTGAGTTTTTTTAGAATTAGCAAACTATCAAACAGATGGTACAGCAAAGTAAGAAGAAATACAAAGTGAAAGTATATGTGTGTTATCAATCCTAAACTTCATCCTCCAGCTGAAAATAATTTCCAAAGTTAACCTCAGAGAGTATTAAAATAATAAAAATTCACATATATGATATTATAAATGAGATTTATTGGTTGTAATTCACAAGATTCTACAAGATGGTGTGTTAGCTTCTCATCACGGTGACCTGCCAAGAATAGCTTAGAGGAGTAAAATTTGTTTTGAGCTCAGGGTTTCAAAGATTCAGTCCATGGTTGGCTGACCATTATTATGGGCCTAAGATGAGCCAGAACATCAGGGCAGAAGGGCAGTGGTGAAGGAAAGCTACTCACATTAAGGTAGCCAGGAAACAAAGAGAAAGCGCAGAAGGTTCTAGAGGGAAGATGCACCCTTCCTGGGCACTCCCCACTGGCCTCCCTCCTCCAGGCATGCTCCACCTGCCTATAGTTACCGCCCAGTCAGTCTATTTAAACTAGGATGGGATGATTAGGTTATGGCTCTCACAATCCAGAAATTTCACCTCTGGATTAACATGGAACAGCTCATATGTAAAACAATGAGAGGTAAAAATGGAACAACTGTTAGTGTAGTTCATAAAAGAGGGCAGCACATGCAGAGAATATTTGTCTACAAGGACCCAACCAATATTTACTTAGCATAAGGCTATAAAATGTCATGCATTCTAAAATTTCACTTAAAATAGGTCAAGTATCCTAAAAAACCTTTTTTTATCTCCTTCTTTCCTAGTCCCCTTAATCATTTGTTTTAAAAAGCAGTAAATTACTTATTTTTTTTTCCCTACAGCAGAGATTAGGGATGAAATCCATTCTTCAAAAAATATTTTAAAATAATGTTTCATAATAATATAGGTAGAATTATATCCTTTTCTATGTAGTACCAAATAAGGGATTCAACAAGAAGGATCACAATCTGTAAGCAATGAGTCTTGAAAAGAAGAATTTACTTTCCTTGGCTGGTAAACAAATTTGATATAAGAATTTGCAGTGGGCTGGGGATGTGGCTCAAGCGGGAACGCACTGGCCTGGCATGCGCGGGGTGCTGGGTTCGATCCTCAGCACCATATACAAACAAAACAAAAACTAAAAAAAATAAATATTAAAAAATTCTCTCTCTCTCTCCTTTCTCTCTCTAAAAAAAAAAAAAAAAAAGAATTTGCTAAATTACTAATAAAGTTTAGCCATAGGGCTGAGGTTGTAGCTCGGTAGTAGACTGCTTTCCAAGCATGTGTGAGGCCCTGGGTTTGATTCTCAGCACCACATAAAAATAAATAAATAAAAATAAAGATATTGTGTCCATCTACAACTAAAAGAAATATTTGTTTTTTAAAAAAGTATAGCTATACTCCTTAAGTACCTTGAGAAAAAGTTAAAATAAAAATTATGTTTATTTTTCTGTATGATATCTTTAGTCAAAGTCTACATATTTTTCAGATTATCAGCATTCCTAGTTTCCATGACCCTAAACTAAAAGAAAATAGCTATAATTTTATTTTTTTATTTTTTTAATTAGTTTTAATTAGTTACACATGATAATACAATGACCTTGACACATCATATATTTGAATCACATTGGATATAATTTCTCATTTTTCTGAGTGTACAGGTTGCAGAATCACATTGGTCATGCAGTCACGTATATACACACAGCAATAATAATGTCTATTTCATTCTACTGTCCTGCCTTTCCCCACTTCCCCTCCCTTCCCCTCCCATCACTTCTTTAACCAATCTAAGAAGGTGATGCAATTCTTTTTTTATTTGTTTGTTTCTCACATCTTCATACATGTATTTTGTATAACCATGAAGGTCTCCTTTCATCTTCTATGCAATTCCCTTTTTCCCTTCCTTTCCTCCCACCTCTCTTCCCTATCTAATTGTAATCTTCTCATGCTCTTCCTCCCTACCCCATTTTGAGTCACCCACCCCTTATATCAGAGAAGACATTCTGCATTTGTTTTTTTGGGGGGATTGACTAACTTCACTTAGCATAATCTGCTCTAACGCTATCCATTTCCCTGCAAATGCCATGATCTTATTATTTTTTATTGCTGAGTAATATTCCATGGTGTATAAATGCCACATTTTTTTTTTTTTTTATCCATTCATCCATTGAAGGGCATCCAGGTTGGCTCCACAGACTAGCTAAAAAAAAAAAAAAAAAAAGCTATAATTTTAAATAAGTTATATAACGAAAACAAACAGGTCTGGAGAACAAATAGGCTTCTCTCTTCCCTCTGACTTATTGCCAGAAAGGAAGATGTACATAGCGTAGACCCTACACAGTATGGGAGGCCATATGGAGCCTATCAGATGGAAATGACCACTTTAAGTTGTTACAAAGGGGTTTAGATTACCCTCTATTTCTTTAAGTTAAAGTAAAACAAATAATCAAAAATAATAACAACAAAAACAAAAACTAGCAAACTCTGTGGGTTCTGGACTATTGGACAGAGATAATAGATTGTCCCTGCATACTTACTGACTATTGAAGACAGGATTACTACAAGTGCTCAGATTATCCCACCATTTCCCCAACCATGGCAAGAAAAGCAGGACATATCAATGCATCCTTCTAGGATTTGGAATAAAATATAGTTATTACTATTAATTACTATTATCACTATTAATTTTTATAATTTCGACTTTGACATTTGGAGGTAATAATGGATGTACTCTAGGTGATTTCTGCGTACATGACGTATAGTTTATAACCTATTGTAGTCCTGCAATAAAAACTTATTGCTAATCACACGTTAGTCAATATGGGTTTACAAAAACAGCCAAAGACACAGCCAGCAGTCCTCTTCAGTCTATTTCAACTATGCTTCCAGTCAAACAATTAATGACAATTCAGTCGACTAAGTTCCATAATAGAACTAGGAGGGCCATGGGTCACGGTAGGTGCTATCTCTAAGGCTGTCTAGCCAAGCAAGGAGTTAGAGGGCAGGGAGGGCTGCCTTCTGAAGGAAGGAGTCTTGAGTTGAATCTTGAAGGATAATTAGAAAAGTTTAGTATGTGAATCCCTGGAGGACAGTAAAGGATCAAAGAAAAAAAAATGCCTCATATAGGAGAAAGGCAGGTTCAGTGAGTGACAATACACAGAGTGTCCAATTCTGTAATATTAACACTTTGTTTTATAAAGCATATAGAACACTAGGCTAAAAAACATAATTATATGTAATTGCACTATTATTTCCTCAGGTTAGTAAGATACACACACTAACTGGATGAAGCCAATAGGGAACAAAGATACAACTATTTCACTCATGCTTTTCTTGTTTCCTATATTTTGAATCACACATTCATCCCCTTATGGCACTGACAAAAAAAATTAAAAAAATAACACATAACAAATATGTCCACACATTAAGTACAAAATATTACAAAGCATGAACATTTGTGCTGGAAAAGCCTACTGCCAATGTGTCAGACTGAGCGCTTATTAGCGCACAAGAAGGAGCCAAATGTAGCCTAATCATACTAAATGCCACAGTGGGTACAATCCAAGCTTTTATTTTTAAACTTTTTTTCATTTTTCTAATTTTTATTTAAGTATCCAACAAGGCCATAAACAAAAGCAGCTTATACTGGCAAAGGAAGGGCAACCAACAGAAGATATTTAAGTCACCATGCAAACATTAACTTGAATTGAAATACAATTCATAACTACTTAGTCATTTCTCCACAAATGAGTTATTTCACTTATTATTCAGAGAATGGAGGTTACAATGTTATGTGGTAAGAGGGTGTCAATGGTTAGGCATGGAGGTGATGATGATAGTGATAATCATCAAGTAACATTGCAGAGTGTTTAATCGAGGCCAAACACAGTGCTTGGTGTACTATATAAAATGTCTCATTTATTCCTCACATAGAACAATCAATATGTAATGAAAATCATAATCCTGAAATATGACTAAGCTCTCATTCTGCACCAGTACCTCAGCTAAGCATTATTCTCATTAATCCTCATTAAAATTACTTCACACACAATGTTCTCTTTTAGTTCTTATCATAATTGAAGAAGTATAATCCCCCATTTACCAATGAGGAAAAAAAAAAAAAACTTGGAAAGTTCAAGCCATCTGGCCAATGTTCAATGGCACTAAGAAACTTTAGAAGGAACTTGAATATGTCAGATATGTTCTTGATGGCCTAGAAAAGGGTGCTCATTTCTGCCAGAAGCTTAATAAGATTTCTCTTTAAAATAAAATAGGCCCATTGTAGGAATATTAAGAGATTTTGAGAAAAACAACTGAATAATAGCTATGATGTTCTTCCAGCATTTTATAGGCAATGAATCTAGATAGATGATTGAGAGAGATAGAGAAAGGGGTAGATTGATAGATATCTATAATAATAATAATAATAATAATAATAATAATAATAATAATAGGTATATCTTATCTCTGTTTGGTAAAAGAAAACTGAAAAGAAAAATTATGGATTAGAGGTTTACTAATAGTTAACTATCAATTTCTGCTGCAGTCTGGCTGGGCACAAAATAACCGAGCCGCCACACATCCCTGTAGGTTCAAACAGCAACTCTTTATTCCCAAACTCTCACTGGCACTCTACACACACTTCCCGGGAATACACTCCCTCCAGCGGGCTCCATGCGCCAATTCTCCCAGAACCCTTGAGAACTCAACAGGAACTCCAAAGTAGTGGGCAGCAAGGCAGCAGGATCCGCCTTAATCCTGGGAGCCACCCTATTCCCAGCTGGATCCGCCCTAATCCTGGAGCCGCCTATTCTGGAGCTGGGTCACCTTTCAATCATTCCCTCTGGCAAAAATGCCAGGTGTCATTCCACTAAACTGTGGCTCTCAACAAATTTCAAAGTGCTATCTAGATTAGATACAAATTAGAAAAGTACATGGAGGAGATGGAACAAGGACACATAAGAAAAAAAAAAACATTTAAAATTATAATTGTGTACAAACTTCCCCTCAAGTAGAATATTATCAGATTTTGTGGCTAGGAAATTCTAGATATTGTGATATGATAAAGTAAAAGTCAATATATGCACCAAGGATTTCAAAGAGAAATATAATCTCAAGTTTGAAGTAATTCGTTGGAGTTACTTAAATGAAAGTTACACATCCTGACATTCTCAAAACTTGAGACACTTTTGAAACCATAATTCACAAGTTCAAAGCCGCTGTTTTCAATCTGTAAATTCCACACTGTGTTTTAAAGTTAAAATTCACATTCCCTCAATTGTTTTGTAAATAATCTTATTCAAGCAACCTATGTTCCCTTTTAACAAAAATTGCTAGACTCATCATAAGCCTCTGATATGCTTTGTAGAACAAACACCGAACACTAAAACCCAATAGATGATTTACAGCAAAAGTAGGGGTGGGATTGTAGCTCAGTGGTAGTGTGCTTGCCAAGCATATATGAGGTACTGGGTTTGATTCTCAGCACCACATATAAATAAATGAATAAAATAAAGATCCATTAACATTTAAAAAACATTTTTAAAAACACCAGCAAAAGTATATATTTTCATCCTAAAGAAACCACACACTGTGAGAGATTCCTAATGTTAGTGTTTGAGTGCTCTTATTAATTGCAACTCTGGAGAACTAAAGCACTTTAGCATTAAAAAGTGAAAGGCAGTCAGCTTGCTGGATAATTTTACATTAGTAATGACTTATAAATGCCCCTGGAAGGCAGCTTTATCCACTGGAACAGCCAATGCCATCATCACAATGCCCAATGCCATAGAGGGTATACACATTGATAATAAATGGGTTATCGACTTTCATGGCCTTATTTTTACTGAAACTAAATAGTGAATCTATGGACTCTAGCTTCTCCTGGTGCCTGAGGTCTGTGCATCAATGACTTATTTGTAATAAAAATAACTGAACCATGCATCCATTAAAAATTCATAATGGAAATTTGTTTTAGATTATGTGTATATGAGTGTTTCTGCCATTTAAGGATGAAGTATTCTAATGTGTGCCTGTGTTAAAAATAATTTTAAACTGACAAAAGACTAAACATCTTTAAGGCAAACAATACTTTAATTCATAATCATAATTGGATCACTGGATATTTTTAGTGGAAAATTTTGAAAAGTCGTTCCCTTGAAAAGACCTAGACTTAGAGACTGATCTCTTTGCCATCATTTTTAATCTAACCTGTTATTTATTTACCAGCATTGAAATTATCTGCTTTATCATAAGGAAGACCAGAGAATGCAAACAGAAGAAGGTTTTCTGGTAAATCCCATCCTTAGACATGCTGTAATGTAGACTCAGATATTCTTGGACTGAAGATATGTTTTATGTATGAATTACTATCCATATTTCTAAAAATCTGGAGACAACATAGAAATTCCCACTTTTGGTTACTCTCAAAACATTTGAAAACCTAGAAACACTTGAGCCCATGTTACCATACTATAAAAACTGAAGGTGAGTAATGTCTGCCTCTCCAAATTGGACACTCATAACTTGATTTGTCTTACAGTCAATCTGTCAGCCACTCTCAGAATCCTCATCACCATTGTGTTTTGTTATTTTACACCTAGTTAATGCTTTAATCATTTAGCTTTAGACTTTCACACTATCTGCTAGCCGAGTAAATACATGAGAGTGCTATACCCAATTTTAGTTGTTTAGTTATACCTTCAATTTCAAAGTAAAGAGAACTTCGCAACTGCAAGTTATATCAGTATCACAGGAAGAATATACCACTCCTTCCGGGCTGTCCTTACATCTTGCTCCTCTGCCCTTCTAAAATTCCCAGGCCCTTTGGCTGAAGAGAAAAGTCCCACCTATATGGTTAAAATGTTTTCACAGAACCCAGGGCTTTTGTAACAGACCTCCTTCAGATAGTCTTTAGATATGTCTAAAAAGAACTACTAGGGCTAACTGCAGGAGGTCAAGGTCCACTGAAGTTCCAAAGTAAAAATACAAGGAGACATTGGCTTTGGGTGATGAAAACCCCACTCAACATATCCTTCCTGCTCCTCTTTTCCTTCCTATATAAGCCCTTTACACCCATGAGCCCTAAGATGAAGTTTTGAGGCAATAGCCCCTATCTTCTCAAGATTATTGGCCCTTAGTTCCTTCCTACCAATTCTCATCTCCTGAATACTGACCTTCAAGCAACTGGCAGCCAGGACCTTTTAATTCCAGTATCAAGAGTTATCCTATGAAACAGCGAGTCAAATCATAATATTGCTTTGTTCAAAATTCTCTAATTTTCCTGGGACTCAAAGTTCTTACTCTACCCACCAAAACCCACACCCCATATCTCCCAGCTTCATAACTCTGCTCATTTCCCATTACTCTTCTCCTTGCTCATTCTGCTTTGGTCACAATGGTTCTCCTTATTGTTCCTCAAATACACTGCTGCTTCACAGCCTTTTGTCCTTATTCCTTCTGTTTTTCTCAGATATATCATTGCTCAGGAGCAAACTGTCATTAATACCTTCTCTGACTATAGTTTCGTATTTTCAAATTTTAAATATACTGTCAATCCCACTCCCCCTTCCCTGCTTCATTTTTCTCCATGGCACATATATTTTAAACCAAATTTTCATACTTCTTTTCTCTCTCTGCTCCTAGTAGAAGGTGTTAAGGGCAGTGTATTTTATCTGCTGCTCATCTTCATCACCCTGTTGTGTTTTCAATATCTAAAACATAGAAGGCACTCAATTTATTTTGTGAGTAGCTTCATGTGTCATTTGCATTCACAAGGAGAGATTTCTTCAACATTTAGGTGGGAAACAACTAAAATACATGATACATTAAAAAAGTCTATGCAAATGTCACTTAATGGACATTTAAAATGGTGTTCTAAAGTAGATGAAAGAGATCAGAATATGACAACTCAAAACATGCCACTTTGGCAAGAGTATTATTTTGAGCGGAAGGCACTTAAGAAAGAACAGACAATGAGAAACTGATGTAACACCATTTTTGAGAAACCAGTTTCTACCTCAGAACAAAGCCTGTCCAAGGAAGGGGGCATGACCCTTGTCCCTGGAAAAACCCACAGAGCACTTCTAGGCAGATAGCCACCCTGCTGAGTTGTTTGTCTGTAAATAACAGGGGACATCTGCTGAGCCAGGTGTCCCTGACTCAGTCAGGCTAGGTGAGGACCCATAGCAACTCCCTAGCAACTACCAATCAGCATGAGACAGTGAAAATAACCTGGATGCCAGATGACCCCTCATTAATTTATGGTGGTTGATAACATGTTGGGAAACCATGTAGTTTAGCACGTACACCCCTCATGGCTTAAACCAATCAGTTCAAATGAATTCCCCTCTTGTACTAACCAATCACCCCTACCCAACTTGTTCCCACCAGTGAATGTGCTAATCAATAAGAGTTGTTGTTTGATTTCCTGTGGCGTGTGATGATTTGCTAAGAGATGCTATGATGCATGTAAAGACCTTGCCTCCCCCCAAAGAGTGTATAAAACTGCTGCAAACCCTGGGCTTGGGACCTCTCAGCGTCACCAGTTGCTGTGTGCACAGAGGACCCAAGGTAGCTCGCAATAAACACCTCTTTGCTGCTTACATCAATCTTGGTCTCTGGTGGTCTTTTGGGGGTCCTAAACTCCAGCTTATCAACTCCTCCCTTTCTGCCTAATAGTGTATAAGATTCCCTTTTGTGCAGTAAATTTATGTTATTATTTAATGTTATCTTCTTTCCTCTACCAGAAGGGAAACAATTCTTGATCACATGAGAAGCAAATCTTACTAAGCAATCCTTATTTATTATACATTTCATAGTCAATTTACCCTCAGCAAATTTTCTCTCTCACTTTCTCTCTCTCTCTCTCTCTCTCTCTCTCTCTCTCTCTCTCTCCCCTTCTCTCTCTCTCTCTCCTTTCTCTCACACACAAAAGAAAACAACCAGATGGTGGTGAGGAAACAGGTGGAAGAAAGTATAAATAACACCAAGAAGAAAATACCTAAATTAGGACAGAAAACTCATATAAGTAAATGAAAACAAACATTTAATATGTATAGAAAGAAAAATATTCTAATGTAATTTATAGTAAAATCTATAGCTAATTTAACTTTGAGATTCTTATTAAAGACTTTCCATTTCAAATTGAATAAAGCTAAAAGTATTTAATATCTTATGAATTAATGTGAATTCGAATGTATTTGTAAAACAAAGATAGACAGACTAGACAATGAAGTTTTCCCCTTAGCTTTCACTCAAAAACTTTCTCCTTTCTCCTCCACTTTGTAGAGACATTGCTTAAGGACTAATTTAAAGAGAATTCCACATAACATTGATATGTAAATTTTGATTGCTTCAGCTCAAATACTCTTCATTTGCATAAGCTAATTTAAAAATGGGCTGTTAACTCTGTTCTGTGTTTAAGAATGTGAAAACCCAAAGATGTCAATTGTAGAAGTTAATTGAGAAGTTTAGAGAATTTGGGCCAAGTCTACAAAACATCCTGTTGCCTAGCCACTGATTAACCAAACACTTCCACTGGGCAAGAAATTTAGAAAAACAGGATAAACACTTGAAACAAAAATGCACAATGAATTAGAATTATTGAAATTTTCTCTTATGCCTACATTTTTTTTGTTAACACATAAACAATAATTATCCTCATTATTGTTTCAAGGTTAGCCAAGAATCAATAAGTCCATATAGGAAAAGGAAAATTAAAGAATAATTCATAACTACATATCTAGCCAGTTGTGCAATCAATGTGGGAGGCTGGCTCCATTTTAATGCAAAAATCACTTAAACTAACAGCTTTGTTTATTTAGTATATTCTGGAAAGTATTGTATACTTGTGGGAGAAAAATTAATAGTTGTCCTATTTAATCCAGTTCAAGAATATCTTTCCCTTGCTCCTGGACATAAAAATTTATTTTTCCTTTTTGTTTAGAACTTTGAAAATTTGTTTATACTTATTATCTTTACCTCATTTTTATATATTAGATACAGAGATGCTCGTGTTAAAAAACAGATTTTTTTACCTTTGAATTTCAAAGTAAAGGAGAGCAAAAATATAAGAAAAACACCTATTTACCTGTCATACAACATACATAATATTTGATTAAGAGAGATATGACTAGCCAATTTAGTACCTTATCCAAATGTGAAATACGCATATATGACCTATACTCATTTCTAAAAATTACTAAAGACAGTTTATATGTTAAATGGCTCAAGCACACTAAATCAAAGATGTTTAACATGCACACACACAAAAAAACAGCCCTTTACATGTGCTGCTTCATCCTACAACATAAGAATTCATAGTATATATCTTTGTTTACCAGGCCTTATTTTGTTGAGTTTTCATAAACATTAATAGAAATAGATTAGTAAAGGATAGAGAGTTGAATGTACGGCAGATTATGAAACCCAAAGAAGAAAACAGGTAAAGAAATTAGAGAGATAATTTTTATACCTTTAGATAATAAGTTCTAATACTAATGTCTTGGCCTTAATGTAAAAAAGACAAGTGCTATAACATCTTCCATACATAAAAACAAAATTATTATTGTTAGGTGTTTTTACCCTAGTGACAAAGTCTGGTAATCTGTATAGACTAACTATAATAAGGACAAATTTTCAATTGAAATGTCTGAATAAAATATCTATAACTATGGCTGGGGATACAGCTCAGTGGTGTAGAGCTTTCCTAGCAAGCAGAAGGCCCTAGGTTTAATCCCAGCATTGCAAAAGAAAAAAAAAAAATTGTAAATAGTTGAACTATGAATTACAAAAAACCTTTAGGAAGCAGATTTTCTCATGAAACAGCTCTTGTTGCTATAGTAAATACCCAAAAAGTTAACTGAATGAATTAGTGACATATATGAGCCATTTGTCATGAAGCTACTGCTTTTATATTTATTGGACCTATTTCCTAGACAACCACTTATTCTGTACAAGCAATCCATATACATGTTTGTTTGTTTATTTATGTATGTATGTATTTATTTATTTATTTTTATTGGTTGTTCAAAACATTACAAAGCTCTTCACATATCATATTTCATACATTAGATTCAAGTGGGTTATGAACTCCCATTTTTACCCCAAATATAGATTGCAGAATCACACTGGTTACACATTCACAATTTTACATAATGCCCTATTAGTAACTGTTGTATTCTGCTACCTTTCCTATCCTCTACTATCCCCCCTCCCATCCCCTCCCATCTTCTCTCTCTACCCCATCTACTGTAATTCATTTCTCTCCTTGTTTATTTTCCCATTTCCCTCACAACCTCTTATATGTAATTTTGTATAGCAATAAGGGTCTCCCTCCATTTCCATGCAATTTCCCTTTTCCCTCCCTTTCCTTCCCACCTCATGTCTCTGTTTAATGTTAATCTTTTCTTCCTGCTCTTCATTGCTCTCATTATATCAAAGAAGACATTTGGCATTTGTTTTTTAGGGATTGGCTAGCTTCACTAAGCATAATCTGCTCTAGTGCCATCCATTTCCCTGCAAATTCCATGATTTTGTAATTTTTTAGTGCTGTGTAATACTCCATGGTGTATGTATTTATTTATTTATTCATTCATTCATTTTTTTTACATTGCTGGGGATCGTACTCTACCACTGGGGTATATCTTTAGCCTCCCTTGATATATATGTAAATATGTATAACCATTAGTCCCCAAATCAGTATTGTTAAAATAATGTAATTAATTTACCAAAACATTGTAGTATTATTTCTCCTTCAGAACAGCAGAAATATCTACATTTTGAGGAAATTTATAATAATCTAATTAATATTAATTTTAGAGTCATATATGTACATATCAATAATAAATACTCAGATGCTTCCCGATTTACATTGGGGTTACTTCTCCACAAAATATTCTGATTTGAAAATATTATAAGTCAAAGATTCATCTAATACATCTGACCCTACCAAACATAGCTTAACTACACAACACAATGTATAATATAAGTTACTTATACACATGACTGATGGGCTGACTGGGAGCTGCAGTTCCTTGATAATTTGTTTATACTTATTATCTTTACCCAGCACAGAAAGAGGGCATAGACCTTCATATCAATGGACAGTTGGAAATATCAAAATTGAAAGAATGATTTTTACTCATTGCATATCATTTGCGAATGAGAGTCGAGGTGAAGAATCATAAGCCAAATCATTATAAGTCAGGATCCTGCATGCATGCATATATGTACACATGTGTATATACATACATGTATATACATATAATATGTGATTACATTTAAAAATCCTGTGAATTCAGATTTTTCAAAGTATTACTAAATATTGACAGCCAGAAAAATTTTTTAAAATGTATGTACTGAAGGTGTATTTATTTCTCAGTATTGTCCCTGTGATTTCTTGCAGTAACTCAGGCATGACTACATTTTTTGGAGATAAATGAATGCAATTGTTATGGGGTTTTGAAAAATATTTTTATTAGTTATTGGTGGATATTTATTTATTTATTTACTTATTTTTTTATATGTGGTACTGAGAATCAAACCCAGTGCCTCACACATGTACCACTGAGCCACAACCCCAGCCCCATGATTTTGGTTTTGTAGTGTTCCTAAAAGGCTGATGTTAGACAATGTAGGGAGTTTCAGAATGTTCAGAGGTGAAACAATTAGTTTAAGAAAATTGTAACTTAATCAGTAGACTAACCCATTTGATGAATTAAAAATTTGAATGACTTATTAGGTGAAAACTATAGACAGGTGGGGCTTGGCTGGAGAAAGTAGGTCACTTGTGGCATGTACTTGGGGATATAGTTTGTTCCTGGTTCCTCCCTTTCTCTCCACTTACTGGCTGCTATGAGCTGATCCACTTTCCTCCACCATGCTCCATAACATGATGCTTTTCCTTACTTTCAGTTTAGAGCAATGGAACAGCCTACCTAGGGACTGAATCCCTGAAACCACGAGGAAATAAACATTTCCTCCTAAGTTGTTCTTCTTGTATATTTTGGTCACAGCGATGAAAAGCTAACACAAAAATGAGCACTGAGATTTTGGGTGCTTGCTGTTACCATGCCTGAACATGTGGTTCAGAAGCCTCTGGAATTGTGGAGGGAAGTTGGAAATTTAGTGATTGTAGGCCAGAGAAGTGATAGAGAATGTGATAAGTAGAGCTTAAAGATGATTCTAGTGGGAACTCAGAAGACCAGAATGCAGATAAGAATGTAGACAGTAAAAATTATGCTCATGAGATTTTTAGATGGGAATAAGTACTCCTATTGAGAAATGCATTACAGGCCATTTGGTTATATCCTGGCAAAGAATTTATCTATATTTCCCCCATGTCCTGAGTTTATTTCTGTAAAGCTGAATTCAAAAGTGATCAACTACTTAATATGGCAGAAGTTTCAAGACAGCACAGCATTCAGGCAGTAGCATGGGTATTGCTGCAAGATTTTCAACCAAATTTACTATGATAATCAGGAGCAAAAAGTAGAGCAAAAGGATTTTTAAAATGAGATGGACATAACTACCCTAAGTACATGTATGAAGACACAAATGGAGTGAACATAGTTTGTATAAAACTAGATATATGAAAAATTGTGCTCTGTATGTATAATATGAATTGTAATGCATTCTGCTGTCTTATATAACAATTAGAATAAAAAATAAAATTAAAAAAAGTAGTTCTGCAACTCAAAAGAAGCCACAGTGCCTGTGTTACCGAGAGAATTTCTACAATATTATTTTGATTATTAAATGGTAAAAAAAAAAAAAAATGTAGTTTGGTCAGAAAAGTACATGTAAAACTGGAGCCAAAGACCATGTGACTCTTGAAGAGATTACCACAACTAAAAAACAACCTCTATGTACCTTGCACAGAGACAACAGGAAAGAAGCCTTGAAGGCATTTCAATAATCTCCAAGACCATACATATGGCAGACTCATGAGTAAAAAGTGAAAACTCATTTCAGAGACCTTGGGGGCACCTGGTTGTACAGGGCTGAAGAGGAAATTATTTCCACAGGATTTTTCTCACTGTGCTCAGCCAACCAGATGCTCACAAGCCACAGAAGCCATAATACAGGGAGTTCATATACTGCTTAAGCTTCCAGCAGATCTTGGCATCATCCACACTGTGCTGGCTCTGAAGTACTACAGGATGCTGGAGTTAAGGGTTCATGCTGGCTTCCCCTCAGAATTTGAAGGAAATTCTGAGAGGCCAGGAAAAGTGTAGCAGGATCACAATTCCTGCTGACAACACCTGAAAGAGGAATGTGTGAAAGTGAGAGGGTAAAACCACAAGTGGAATAAATCTCCCCAAGATTAAGAGATGGCAGTACTTTTGCCTAGAAAAGCTGCAGGCTACTGACAGAGCCAACCTAAGAGAAAGGCCACGTGGGCTGCAACCAGCAAGGTCAAAGGGGTGGGAATGCATAAGCCCTTTGAAGCTAACATCACCATGTCCTATGCCCCATATACTGGACATGGAACTACAGGACTTTTTTGCCCAGCTAGGATTCAGTCTTGCTTTGGTCCAATTCCATCCATCTAGGCCCCAATTCCTTCTTTTTGAAATAGGAATGTTTACTCTTTGCCATTGTATATTGTGTAACTTGCTTTTGGCTTTTAAGGGGCTCACAGCCAAGAGTGTGCCTTGAGACTCAGAAGAGACACTGGATTTGAAATTTGGGGCAATGCTGAAACTGATAAGACTGGAAGTGCTTGGAGATGGACTAAATGCATTTTGTACTATGAGATGGGAATGAGCTTTTATGTGCTGGGGCAGAATATATGGTTTGGATATAAGATGTCTCACACAAAGCTCATGTTGGAAAATAGAAGCATGTTCAGAATGTCCAGAGTTAAAAATGATAAGATCATTAGAACTGCAAATGAATCACTTGATTAATCCATCTGATGGATTAAACATTTGAATTGACTGCTGGGTGGGTGTTAACTGTAGGTATATGAGGCTTGACTGGAAAGAGTATATCACTAGGGGTGTGTCCTTGGGAATTATAGTGGATTTTATTTTGGCTCTTTTCTCCCTCTCTATGAAACATCACGTTCCACCTCAACTTCAAGCCAGATCAGGCCAACCATGGATTAAGCCTTTGAAATCCTGAGCACAAAATAAAGAAATAAATTTTCATTCCTCTAAGTTGCTCTGTTGTTGTTGTTGTTGTTCTTGTTGTTGCTGTTGTTGAGAGAAGGGGGGATCCTGGGGAGATGGAATCCACTGGCACTTTACCACTGACTTAAATCCCCAGTTCTTTCTATTCCTTATTTTGTGATAGGTTCTTTTTAAGTTGCCCATGCTGACACTAGACTTGTGACTCTCTTGCCTCCAAAGTCTTTGTTATTATAGATGTGCAACACCCCTACCCCATTCAGCTTCTAAATCCTCTCATCAGGTATTTTGGACATAGCACCAAGCTAATTAAAAGTAATATATAATCTATGTACATTACACCAACTCTGAGATTTATCAATTTAAAGGGTGAGAGAAGATCTTGTTTATCTAAGCAAAAGAAAAAAAAATCACATCCAATTCTTTATATGATGAGTTTGCATAAATATAATCAAAGCTTATATAAATGCCAACCATAACCTATGTGAATTAAATGTAGTATTCCTCAGTTATCCATGATTTTTTTTAAAAATAAATAGTTTCAACCCTAGCGAAAATGATGAATTCTGATTATGACCTTTGTGATGTTATTTTTCACTGATCACATAACTGATTTTATAATTACATAAAAATCACTATGCATTTGGTAATGCTTGATAGGCAAGCTTATAAATAATTAAGTTTTAGAAGTCTAAGGAATTTCTGCATAATTACAAATAGTTACACTTGTCTTATTGCCTGATGCTGGTGAAATGCCTCAGAATCCTTAATCTAATCTAACAGGAACAGGAATAGTCACCCTTAGATCAGGAATTTACCCACAGTCTATTAAACTATAAGCTGATATGTGACAAGATAATGTAGTGACAATGTGATTAATATCTTCAGTTGAAAAATATACAAATGTTTAATCACCCATAACATACACACACACACACACACACAGAGAGAGAGGAACACACTCTAACAGTATATCAGGAAGGCTGTGTGACTAAATCAAGTTATATTGAAAACTGTGAGATATTTAGGAATTACTTGAATTTATAGAGCAATTATTTACCAGGGTAACTACTTAGTTGGCCAGCTCCCTTGATTAATGATCCATAAATTAATAAATGTATCACAGGTTTACAACAAGGCTTTATCTAACCACTCAAAATCAATTGGCCTCACAAGGAAGAAAATTTCTGGAATCGTATTTATATTCTTTCCTTTATTACCCCTGTACTGTCTGTCAACATCACTGAGTTACCACACTCCAAAATATCTAAAACGCATTCTCTGTTGCTCCTCAAAATGAATAAACAACCATCATAAGACATTGAAATAATCTGTATATGCATAATATTTTATTGTCCTGTCCAATTAAAACATGTATATGCTTGCATACACATCTAAACTACTGCAAAAGAAAGCAGTGAACTTTTTGAGTTAGCACACAAGTTCAAATTTTTCTTTCCAAAATGAAATGAATTACATTATCCATGTTGACTCTTTCATTATTAAGAGTACCACCTTTTAAAATACCCTCCAGGGTAGCCAAGACATCCTAGAAACCACACACACACACAAAAAAAAAAGAGTAAACACATAAACAAATAGAAAGAAAAAAATTTTAATGATAAGCTCCATGAATCCATTTATCATCTTAACTGCAACTGAATCTTAAAGAAAAATTAAACGGGTCACAAAATATTTATGCAAAGATGAATGTACTGTATGAATAAAAAGAGTAAACAAATTTTATGTATTTACAATGGATTTCTGTCAGAAAAAAAATATACCATATATTTTCTGAAAATCAAGGCTGAGTAAATCTTAAATGGTATATTTTGTAATGGTTCTATATAAATAAATAGATAATAATAATCTTATTCAAAATTGTATTCTATAAGTAATTACTCTAAAAAATGATATTAGTTTTGACACTTGATTTTGCTGTATTTTGAGAAGCAAGTAAAAAACAACTTAAACAAACATGAAAAATAGCATCTAGTCTTCCACTAAATATAGGAATAGAATGATGTTATAAAGTGACAGCAAATACTTTTGTAAGAGATGGTGTCTTTATAAAGGTGGTAAATTAAACAGAAGATTACAAAGGAAATACCCATACAAAAATGAAGAGGAGAAGCAATCTAGGCACAAGGAATAACACTCAAAATTGCACCAAGTGAAATCAAGGTTTGCTGAAAACAGAAAGAAAACCTGTGCTGCTGAAGTCTAAAAGTGAAGTGGAGAATGGTGGCATGCTGGAGAAAAATGCACAACTAGCTCTCTAGAAAAATGCATGTACATCTACAGAAATACACAATAAGTTTATTACAAATACACTGATAAGAAAAAAGGTGTGTAGCATACAACTTGAAATAATAATGAAATACTCAATATTATGTACTGTAAACTCTATGTAGTTGATTGATTCTCTTAGAATGCTTCCACTGACTTTTGCTAAATCTTCGGATTGGTATCTAAACTATGGTTGTAATTAATAAAGAGTAAAGTTCTGAAATAAATGTTGACTGTTGTAGGTCTTTTTTTTTTTCACTTTAATGAACAGAATGAAAATGAAACAACAAAGACACAGGCTGGATCTTCCCTCATTCACCAGTAATGTGAGAGACTTCTTTCCTGTGTTGCATAAGAATTTTCAAATATTGGAATATGTACTGAAATTCATACCATTCATAATCTAACAGCTACAGACACAACGCAGTTTAAAGTTTAGTCTGAATTATTAAAATTTTCTGCAACACTTTCTTATGTCTAGACAAGCAATAAGAACATTAAATCAAACCCTGTTTTGTAATATAGGCCAGTTTTGATAATGTAAACTCTCTTTCTTGGGTTGAATTAAAACTATCAACATGACTTCATTGAACATGAAGTTGGGATGAGATATCTAGTGGTATATAATTATATAATATTCCCACAGTGCACATATAACACATGTTTTTAAAAACCCACAAAAGAATAGATAATAGTAAAATGTAGGGGAATAATTAGGAAAAGAATGAGCTTTGAGTAGTTATTGCATTTACTTGTAATACAATTTATTTAATTATAAGATTAATTATATTTGTAATAGTTGGTTTTATCAACTGGCTTGCAAAACTTCGGAAAACTCAATGATTGGTTCACACAGGAGAATGGAAGCCAGTTCCAGCACACAGGCTTAATGTAGACATAAAGTGATATAAATGAAGCTTCAGATGTAAACAGGGACCTATCTAGTCAGGGCTTTGAAAACCAATGCAGAGAGTTTTTAGTTCATTCAAAGAATAAAGAAAAACCACTAGAGGGTTGAAATCCAGAGAGACTCAATTTGTGCTTAAAAATGTTCCCTCTCAGTGCTTCAGAGAATTGATTTCAAGAAGGTAAGAACACAGGCAGTGAAACCAGCCAGAAGCTACTGTAAATAGTATAGGTGAAACATAATGAAGGCTTAGAAACCATCTGCTGGTAGGGACGATGATGCAGGAGGACTGACAGGGCTCACTGATGCATTGAAGTGGGGGCAGCCAGCCCTCAGCTCAGACCAAGAGGTCCCCGTATCACAGTTACAACAGCAAACTTTTTTTCCCTATTCTTTTTTAGGTCATAAGAAAGTTTTCTGAAAGCTCAAAAATCAAGAAAATGGAACGAAAGAGACAGGGCTGCAGGGAACGGATCTGGGTCCTCTTTTCCTGACAAGCAGATGAGGAAACCCACAGTTGCAGGGTTAGGTAATGATTTTTAACTATGGCTTAAAATATTAGTTTCCATTTAAACTCCTGTTCTAAGTCACACAAATATTAAGGGTAATATGAAACGATAAAAGAGAAAAATCCAGCACAATTTCTTGATTTTTGCCTGGGTATTAGTATGATTTACTTTTTAACTTCCTGCAAATCAGTCTAAACCCAATAGAGATCCAGTAATAATTTCTAGGAGGAACTTGACAATGTAGCGTAAAGTTTTGAGTTTATTTTTAAAAATAATAATAAACAGGAAAAAAAAGTTTTCATAGCTATTAAGCAGTATCACAAAGTCATACTAGTTCTTGAATAGATACAGGTTAATGAACCAGTGAAAGAGAAAAAAGTTTCTAAATAAATGGGAACTTACTATAAACAAGTAACATATAAATTGTTGGAGACAGCTTGCATTTTTGGTAAAGTATGTTAAAATGACTAACTACATGGGGAAATGCTTTATTTTTAACTCCCAAAAACTTCAAGTTGGGCTGGGGTTGTAGCTCAGTGGTAGAGCAATTGACTACCATGTATGAGGAACTGGGTTTGATCAGCTCTACATATAAATAAATAGATAGATAGATTGATTGACAGATAGATAAAAGCCATTGACAACTAAAATATATTTTTAAAAAACTTCAGGTTAACTTATTAACTCAATGTGTTTATAAATATTAAAGATAAAATATTTGTGATATTGGGTGAGAATGGTTTCTGAAATAATACTTGCAAAGTACAAACCAAAGGGCAGAACATAGAATGCTGAAACTATCTCACTGAAAGATTTCTACCTGAACTCCCCTAGAAGGAGACAAAGTAGAAGTTATCTGCATAGTGAAAATGGCAAAGCCTTGATATCAAAAGTTCTTACAAGCTAGGGAGAAAAATAAGCAAAATGTAAAACAGGTAAAAAGTGTAAGGAGTCATTTTACAGAAGGAGTTGTCCAGATGGCTAATTAGTATTGAAAAAATGTTCAATCTGACTCAGTCAGAAATGAAAAATAAAACAATAAGATACAACTTACTATTGTTCTCTATACAAAGATCAGAAAGCTGAACACATGGAGCTTTGGGGAACCTATGTTGAAAGGGGAGCTCTCCTGAACTGTGGGTGCAAGTGCATACTGATGCAGCCATCCTGAAGAGCAATCTGTTGATACTTGGTGAGGCTGCCTATGTGAGTCGTGAACTTCTAAATATATTTCCAAGGAAACCCTCAAACTGATCCAAAAAAGACATCCAGGAACATGCCTGGCACACTGTTTTAGATCATGACCAGCTGGAACGGTTCTAAGTGGACAAGTAAAAGGGGAACAATATGTATGATTGACCAAGATGCGCAGATAGAATCACTAGAGACTGGATGTAAAATGTGTTAGTTATACGCACGGTGAAGTATGATACAGCAATGGAATATGCAAATAATAGACTATGATGTAGTTAGAATTAATGAACAGACTTTTTAGCAACATGGATAGAGTTCAAAAATAGCATTCGTGAAGAGTAATGATTAAGATGAATATCACAATATCATCTATGTCTTCATGCAGAGCAAAAAACAAAGCATTTTCTATGCTCTTAAGGATATAGGTTTATTAAAGTAAATCTGAAAGTATGCCAGGAAGAATATAGAATAAACACATTAGACTGGGGGAAGGGAATGAGTCAGGGAAAAGAGAATGAAGAGTGCATTGGTTTTGTACTGGTGCAGTTACAACTTATCACGAACTAAGTGACTTACTTTCCTACAAATTTTATTACCTCAGTTATATATGTCAAAAATCTGGCATGGTTCTCACTGGGCTAAAATCAACCAGCCAACAAGTTGGTGTTCCTTTCTGTGCTGCTAGCAGTGAATTTTAGCTTCTAAGACCTGATATACAGCAAATATTGCATCTCACAAACTGAGTTTCCTTGCCTCCTGTTTCCTCTTTGAAGGACCCTTGTGATTACATTGGACTTATCCAGATAATCCAAGATGATCTTTCTACCTCAAGGTGCTTGGCTTAATCACACCTATCATTTCCTTTTTGCCATGTAAATAACATATTCTCAGGTTTTAGAGGTTCAAATATCAATATTCGAGGGGAGTTGGGAGAATTAAGTTGGTTGCCAGAAGGCAAGGCAAAAATAAGTAAATAAAATAAAGATCAAATCACTTAGCGTGAAAATACTGTGCCACCGAAGGAAAAATAAAATGAACACAGTTCCGTGTGCTGAGGCCAAAAATGGTACAAACAGAGAAAAAGAAATGATGGGATTGGGTTGTTGTCAACAGTGTCAAATGATGCTCAGAAGTTAATTAAGATAAGGACAGAGGAAACAAAGATTAGATTTGGCAAAACAGGAGTACTTGGTGACCTTAATAAAAGCAGTTGTAATATAGTATTGAAGTGGATTGAGGAGAGGATATGAAGTGAGGGAATGAGAAAGCATAAAATCACTCCCACAATATGTGTCCGTGGTATGCAAAAATCTACTAACCAAAATGAAATGCTTCAACATAAAAACCAAATTAAAGCATTGTAACTCCTTAGTGGAATATCACGCAAATGCAACTGTTGTCAACACTTTTGGAGCCTAATTTTTCCAATTCTTAGTTGAAAAAAATCAGCCGGATAAAAATGACTTTTATATAACACTATTACAACTGCACTAAAAGAAATATATAAATAGATAAAAATAAAAAGTGAAAATCTTCGTAGTGCCTGTCTTTGGCAGATATATATGATAATTTGGTCTTTTATATATTTTTATATTTTCCTAATTTTTAAATTATGATAACAAATTAGTTTTTAATTTTTAATAAATTATTTAGATATGGGGATGTCTCAACCATGTTTTTACTAGAACAACTAAAATCAAAATGGTAAGTATTTCATGTAAAATGTATATGTGTTCATAAAGAAACTGTAATATTTTAATGGAAATGAAACTGGATCCATTAACTGGAGTTTAGTACATTAACCGTGGGGAAGTTACTTAAATCTTCTGGCCACAATTTCTGCTGGATGTGAGCTATGATCACAAATATTCCTGTAAGTTTAATCATCTTCAGAGGATATCCATATTCAAGTTATGTTCTTCCACATAGAGATCTTTACTTAATAAAAATCTAAATGATTATCTTAGATTAAAAAAATTATCAGAAAAAAATAAAATGTTTGAAACTACTTAGAGTATTTGCAGTTTATAAATGTTCAAATGAATCTGTCACAACTCCACATCATAATTTCACTAAATATGGTCACAGGCACATACACAATAAAACAATTTAAAGTGGTTTGAAAAACTCAGCTAGCTCTGCTACTAAAATACTAGTACAGAATTCTCTTTATGTCTAGGACCAAATATATACCCTTGCCTAGTTGGCTGCCTTCCTTAGGAGAGTGTTTGCTCTGATAAGGGAAAAAGGAAGGTCACATTTAGGATAATCAGCTAGTTCTCCTTTAGCAAAGAGCTCCCTCTGGAAATATAGAGAGGAACTGCTCCAGAGGTAATCCATCTGAATGCAACTCAGATTTTCAGCTGGCTTTCTTGGGAGAACTCTGGAGTTCAGCTGAGATGGGAGCAAATCACCTTTACTGAGGTTATTTCAATACTTCATTTCTAACCCTTTCTATAATTAAATGTCTTAGACATTATCAGCCTTCAGTTACATAAAAAATGGCACCCTTGTAGGCATAGGATTATAGGAAGGACCCTTAACAATGTCTGGCTAGAAGATTCAACTAGATGGGACCTGCCCAGCTGTCAGCAAAAACACTCCACTGGAAAACAGCATCTGCTCCTCCCTGTCCTTACTAACAGCCAGCTGTTTTGAGTTATTCTCACCTGCTAGCCAGGTCCTCTCAGGATGAACTCTCAGCAGGGGTGAAACAAATAAAGACAGCCAAGACTCAGAAATCAAGCTGCTTCAGTACTTTCGGCTGCTAGGGCCAGGAACTCCTTCTACCCATCTTGCCCTAGATCTTTCATTTCCTGCAACTCTCCCAAATGCTAGAGTTTCTATGAACTTCAGAATGCCAGCTTACTCTACCTCCTATGATAATAATCTCCTGGTGGTTCCTGCTTACCAAGCCTCTGGGTCATCGCCATCCCAGCTCAGTACAGCTGCTCGTAATTACATTGGGACTAAAACTGGATAGCTATTTTTCTTTTGGGGAAGATTTCCTGCACCAAACTTCAAGTGAGATTAATGTTGTATATTGTAACTTCTTTTTTAAACACACAGATGCCTCTTTCTGTTCCTAATCAGTTTTAATAAACAGTAAATCTTCAATGTGCAATGATTTCATCTTTTTAAAAGTGTTCCTTTAAGACATCAACCTGGGCATTAAGTATAGGTTAATCTTTATGCACAATGAATTCAAATTAAAATTGTGCTATATCCCCAAATCACCTTCCTGAAAATTTTTCTATATTTAATCCAGTTTTATAAAAATGCTTAATAATTCTAAAGTCTAAAACAATGGAATCCTAGGTCCCCTAAAGGAAATTCATTGCATTTATTTTTGCTTTAATATGTGGAATAGTAGCAAAGATTTCAAACTTTAAGAAGCAGTTACTTGGGTCCAAATCCTAATTTTGTTATGATTGTGAACAAGCAATTTAATTTCTTTATACCTCAATTTCATTTTTTTTTTTTGCAAAGGGGATATAATGGTATCTACATCATAGATAATTTATATTTCTTTCTATTATCAATGATGGTGTCTATTTTCTCTGGAAAGAGTTATTTTTGTAGGGGAACCTTATCAGATATTTGAATGCTCAGCTATGCTTTGAAATAGTAATATTAGAAAATTCATGAATATGGACATTTCAAAAAGTAGAAAATAGATAACCATTTGACATTAGTTATTGGAAACAAATATTATTGCTATGGTAGAGAAGCTAAGGTCAGAGAGCAAAGGACAGGATCCCCATAAGTTATTTAGGTTTTACACAGCGGTTCCAACTTCTAGTCACTTAGCTTAGTAATAGTAAAAGCAGTAAAGAGAAAAGAGAGGGGAATTTGAGTCAGTTTTCCAGGAACTTTACATACCATCAAGTCTAACTTAGTTCCTTATTTTTCTAAATGCGAACTCAGAGACACAGAGGCCAGAATCACTATCCTGGCTCTAGTGATTTGGAGGAGAATCTCAGCAAGAACAGAGAGTCCACCTCTTCCTTTCCACAGATTCCATTTGCAATGTCACATGATTTCATATATTTGAGATCTTAGTTGAAATTGCCAAGGGTTTATATTCAAAACATTCATCACATACACATTTCACTGACAAGTCTCCCCAAGAATACAAATTTAACTCTAGGTCTTAATTGGCCAGAAAAGTTCTTATCAATAGCAAGCAAATTCGCTAAGCCTTTCTGCTGAAGTGCTTATTCTTTTGTTCTATGATAGCTAGCTCTTCCCCTAATTAAGTCTCTGTTCAAAATATAGAGATCATCCACTACACCTTGTCTTGAGAGGGTAAATCCTTTTTTCTTAAGAGTCCTGTGTTCTTAATATCTGAAAGAACTCAAGCAAAGAAGTTGAAAATAATCCAGTCCTCCTTTTCCAGCTGAGCTTTCATTTCATACTTCACTACAGTTTCTCTAATCCCCACTTTCTCTTTGGGTTGTAGTGTATGCCAAACACACAGCGGGTTTGAAATCCCTGCTGATCCGTTGAGATGCTACACAGTGCATGACAGAGTATGGCAAGCATGTGCATTGAGACCTTAAAAAAAAAAAAAAAAAAAAAAAAAGGAAATAAAACAGCCTGTGTTATCCTCAGTACTCTGTATGTGAGGCCACTAAATGGTCTTGCTGCTCCCAGGGGTGCCCCTTCATCTAGCGGGCATCATCTTAATTGGGATCTGACCAAACAGCTGGATTTACAAGGAGGCATTAACTATTGGCTGAAATACACACACACACACACACACACACACACACACACACACACACAGGACATCCTGCAGAAATAAGACTTACAAATGAGTGCTTGAAGAAGCATTTCTCACTCTGACCCCTGGGGTCAATGATGTCAGGGAAACTATTTCTGAAAAGAGCTCTACAGTGGGAATGAACAATCAGAACCAACAATAATGAGTAGCTGTTGAAGGTCACAGCTGTTGAGCAGCTAATTGTAACTTGAAAAGCTGAGTCCCAAGTTATTAATGATCTTGCTGATAAAGTACCCTCCCCAACTCCAAGCCATACAAGCTTTTATTCTAACTTTGAAGATAAAGTACAGAGCTTCTTTGCCTATAAATGCAAGACTTTTCCTGTCTAGATGCAGTCAGGCATAGCCCACTGCCTCCCTTCCTCACACACACAGTTATAAACTGGTGACCTTCATATAAATTAAGGTATGCCTTCTGATTCCAAGATTACTCCTAAGGGAAGAGATCATCATCTCTGCCAAATATTTTGTTTTAGCTTATTAACTGCTTATTATTATAAAACAGATTGAATGAAATCGAATAAATCATTTACTCAGAGCCAAAGGATCCTTTATTTTATATGCATGTGGGAGAACGCAATACCTTCATTTGAAACACAGATACTAATATTACATATTCTAAAGTTGGGTTATGGGAGGTTAAAAACAATATTTCCACAGGCTAACTAAAATTACAGATAATGATAAAAAGAAATCCATGCTTTTCTCAAGAATTACTAAAGGCAAAATAATGCAGATGTGAGGAAAAGCAAGGAATACTATTAGAAAATTAGAGCGCATATCACACCTTGAGGTCTCTTACAGCAAGTACCCTTATGCCCTCAATGATCACATAAGCCAGTTCTGCTCTTCTGTTTCTTTTGATTTTATCTGTTTGCAATTTCTTTCCAAGTAGGAGTTAAATTGTTAGATTCCTATCATGGATCGAAACCTTGTCATTTACTTACACATCATATAGATTTCATAATAAATGCTTGCTGGAGGAAAAATATGAAATGTTTTGGTTATAATGGTATTCCAACTGAAAGGCTGTTCACAGTGCTCACTGCAGCAAGCCACTAAGGCTCTACTATGAAACCCCAAGGCTGCTACAGAATGATGCAAGGCTCTCCCCTGCCCACCAAACCCAGGAGAGTTAGTGCACAGGCTTCACAAAGCCCAGAAGCAAACAACTGAAATCACAACTGCAGCCTGTTAGTCTAATGTAAGTGACACTGAGAGGAAAACTTGTTGCCAGTGCCAGTGCAGGGCAGGTAGGAGCCAGGCATCTAATCATTTTTACCAATATTCCAGTCTATGAAAGAATACACACACACACACACACACACACACACACACACACATACACACACACACTTCTATCCTCTGCTCTCCAACTGCACTTATACGTAATATGCCAGTATAATCACACCAACATTTTATCAGTAAAGTCATGCTTTCATAGGTGGTTGTCTCTAGAACACAAACATTGTTTTACTTGTATTATAATTAATAAAGAAATTATTATTGACTTAGTACCATAAGCTATGGATAATATTGTGAACTCTAGCAAACATATGAGGGGGAAAAAAGCATAGTTTTATACAACAAGGATTTTATGATCAACTAAGCAAAAAGGGTTCATACATTTAAGTGCCAAATTCTGTCATTTATATTTATACTAACTCCCATTCACTGTCAATAAAACATGGATGTTTGCACCACTCTTGCTTTTCCATACACCTAAAAAAATGAAAAAAATTTAAAGTCTCTTATGTAATCACCAATCAAATCTCTTTATATTTTCAAAATTAATTTGGCACCACAGAAAGCTAACAGTACCATATTTTCAGTAGAATTCATCTAATCAGTAGTACAGGGAGACTTGAATGATGAATTAATATATTATCTCTAACCCTTTAGAACTACAATAACAACAAAAGGCAAAACTATATCTCCTGGAATCTATGATCACCAAACTCAGGCTGAGCCATGGAAATTTGTAGACATGATAGAAGCTGAAAATAAACAATTTTTTAAATTAAAGAGGCAGTTCAAATATCCACATATTCTGGGACAATATTTTTGAGGGGAGAGAAAACATATTACTATATGATAAAATAACTGGAGATCAAACTCATGGCCCTGTGCATTCCAAGCTATGCCCCATCATTGAAATATGACTGCAGACCTACTGTAAGATTTTTTAGTTATAAATCTTGAAGGACGCAGGGAACAAATGAATAACAGAGATAGTAAAAAATGCTGTCCACATTTTCTTTGCTGTCTCTCTACACCTGTACTGACAATTTGAGAACAATTCATGCTTTTGTGCATTTTTTCTTGTGCAGATCATATCCAAACTTGTTTGAATTGCATGCATGTTTAAATTGTTTACTTGCTTAAATTACATGCATGCAAATTTGTGGCTAAAAATCTGACTTAATTTTCATTATCTTCAAAATTCCTATAGAACTGGCTCGTAAACACCTGGAAATGTATCACACTAAAAACTAATGTTATAATTTTCTCAGAAATTAGTATTCTTTGTCAACTGTTGAGTTCAATGTACAGGTAAGGAATATAAGCATAGGTTGGATTCTAAGCCATAAAATATTTTTAAAACTACTTATAATGAATTCAAAGCTTTTTATTTAATATACTTCAGCTTTCAAAGATATTAATAAAAGTGCTTTTAGTATTTCAAATTTAAAGTCTATGGTTATAATGTATCACATATTTTGCCCCAAATATAAATTAAAACTGTAATTTTCTACATTTCAATGTAGTTAATGCATACATTTATATAAAACTTATATTTAGATCCACTTTTTTATTAAAAATATCACTTGTCTTCAGGGTAGAAGTCTTATGAACAGCACCAAGGAAGGAAAAATCTTTATTTTTTTCCCATAATTATAGATTGGTCAAGGGCTTCACAGTCTAGCCAATCCAGTAATGTTATAGATGAGATAGCATATAATTTACCTCAATTTATGTAGTTTGATAAGTAGCAGACAATGGATTATGACTAAGACAACCACATAAATCATACAAATCAGAATACTCTTGACTGTGAAACAGGGCACTATTAAAGATTATCACAGGACAGGTATAAACTATCTCTCTGACCACATTAGAACTTATGATTAGCCTAACTGTAATATATACAATGTGTGTTTGCTCTTTTAATTGAGGATATCTCATGTTCTATAGAAGAAACAAAAGGAAATGATAAAACTTATGCACTAAAGTACAAACTGCATAGGCAAGTAGGTAGAGATACAGGCAAAATTCATAAGATCATAAGATGTACTAAGAATAGAAAGTAATAGGTTGGCTCAGTGGTAGAAAACTTTCTGAGCATCAACAAGGCACTGGGTTTGATCTCCAGCACCATGAAAAAGAAAGAAAAAGTTAGCAACCTGTTCATTTTATATAATAAAGAAACATAGGTCTGCTGAACATCAGCAGCAAGAATGGAACAAATAAGTGTGTTACTTTGAAAAGGATAAGAAAATCATATACATTAAATATTCATAATGCCTAGATCATATCACCCCCAGACGGACAGTAATTCATCAAACCTAAATCTGCCTCCCTTAGTGGCACACATTCCTTTGCCAAGCATAATGTATTCTCTGTTTCAAATATAGGTTGCCTTAGTAGCCTCACAGATTAATAAGTGAGCCACAGCTGGTCAGGGGTTTGAGTCTCTAAATCTCTCCAACAGAGTAAAACTGCATTACCTCTAGGCACTAAGCCCCTGATCATCTGGTCTTTGCACATATACCATCAGCAGAAATACCTGATGAGGCAGAAAGCAAGTCAGGATATTGCAACATTGCACAGAATAAAATTAAGAAAGTGTGGTCCTTCCACTTCATGGAATTCTATCCTAATTGTGTAAACCTACCGCTAGCTTTGTTCTTGCTTCCCATTAGAGAAGAAATAAACCACGTGATTCCAAAATCATGGCATTTGGGGCTGTGAACCTTTTAGTTCTATAAACTTTGTTAAAGCTTAATCAGTTTTGTAAGCTATTATTCTGTTGATACAAATTTGCACATGGTGGCATATTTCTCTAAAATTCCATTAATTCAGTATTCATTTTAAAAATGTGTTGTTTCTACATAGCATGCTCAATTCTGGATGCTTGGGATAGAAAGCTGAAAGATATAGCCTTTGTTCTTAAATATAGTGCAAAGAAGAAAGAAAATGAGTAAACAGACAAGATATGATAGTGTAGTCATAGCCCAACCTCCAGAGATCAAGTAAGGCTTCCCAGAGGAAGTAACAATAGAGAAAAAAACATACAGAGAAGCACAGAAGAATTTAATGATTAACACTTATTGCTTACTGCATTCTACAGGATATTCTAAGGAACTGATGTGGTTTAACTCATTTAATACAACAACCCTCTGAATTTTTACTGCTGTTATTCTTATGTGAAAAATAAGAGAACCAAATTGAGTCACAATTGGATACACCAGACATTTTGGACCAAGAAACTACCCACTTAATCTCTAAATTAAACTGATCTAGACCCCAACTGCCAAAAACTAAAAGATGACTGAGAGTTAGAAAGGCAAATATAATAAAGAAGGGCCTGGTGATGAGAGAATAAAAACTATGGCAAATGGAGTTCTAATACTGTGCAGGATTTGTGATGATGAAGACTTTTGACAGATAAAGATGCTTACATAGGAAGGCTCTGACAATGAGAGTGTTTCAAGTTCTGCTTAGTTTACAAAGCTCTGACCCTAACTGCAAACCTTGTTATGTAGGCCCTAACTCAGTTTGTACCATAATCTTCTCAAGAGGAGAAAACATTTTGTAGCATGCAAAAGAAGGAGAAAGAGAAGGAGAAGAAGGAGAAGGAGAGAAAAGAAAAGAACCTTGAAACATTCAGTTTATAATATTCTTTTAGTTTACATCAAAATCTTACAAAACTGGTGACTGCATTCCCAGTCTTCCAAAGAATCTCCATACTGCTTTCCATATTGGTTGCACCAGTTTGCAGTCCCATCAGCAATGTATAAGTGTACCTTTTTCCCCACATCCTCACCAACACTTACTGTTCCGGTTTATACCCAAAACACTTAAAAACAGCTTACTATAGGGACACAGTCACATCAATGTTTATAGCAGCAAAATTCACAATAACTAAACTGTGGAGCCAACCAAGATGCCCTTCAGTGGATGAATGGATAAAAAAAATGTGGCATATATAAACAATGGAATTTTACTCAGCAATAAAAGAGAACAAAATCATGGCATTTGCAGGTAAATAATTGGCATTGGAGAAGATAATACTAAGTGAAGTTAGCCAATCCCCCCAAAACAAATGCTGAATGTTTTCTCTGATGTAAGGAGGCTGACTCAGAGGGACAGGGAGGGGGAGCATGGGAGGAATAGCTGAACTCTAGATACGGCAGATGGGAAGAAAGGGGGCATCGGGTTAGAAATGATGGTGGAATGTGATAGACATTGTTATCTAAAGTACATGTATGAAGATACAAATTGGTGTCAACATACTTTATATATACAACCAGAGATATGAAAAATTGTGCTGTATACATGTAATAAAAATTGTAATGAATTTTGCTTTCATTTATTTAAAAAAAATCAATAAAAAAATCTTATAAAACTTCCATACAGAGGACTCTCTGAACTAACTACCATAGAAATTTAAATGAAATCTATCTTTATGTTCTATCCATTTCCAACTTGTTTAAATTTCATGCATGCAATAATTATATGTAAACCTATGGACTTGTACTTGTATGTATGTGCATATCAATTAAAGATGGAATAGTAGTTATTACACGAGTACCTACTCAGAATTACTATGTTGTCATAGTTATTTCTTTTAAGATAATAAACTGTTTTGTAAAACATTTGAAAAAATAGGTTAAAAAGTAAACCAACAAAATACATATCTTCATAAGCCACTCAAGTTATTATGCTGGAACATATCATCATTAAAATAATTACATTATTTAATATAAATAAAGTTAAAATTTTAAATATTAGAAGAGCCAAATGATACATTTTTTTTCTTTTTGAAGTGAAACTGTGGGAATAAATTACATTTACAAGACCACAGTTTACAGTAATATTGAGTAATCAACTTATTTTTTAATTCCTGAAATGTATTTACTTATTTAGTTATTTATTTATCTACCTGAGGTAGAATCCAGGGTCTCATGCATAGTAGGCAAGCACTCTCCTACTGAGCTACAACCCTAGCCCTACTAAATTCCTGAGATTTTTTAAAAGAATAAAAGTATTGTTGTGTTTATTTATTAACATAGATATAATGGTAGTTATGTATAATTATGTGTTTCAGGAGTTGTTACAAATAATGATAATTCACTTTTTCATATTTCTAATTCAGTTTCGATAAATGGATCATTAATTTCAAATACTTTTGCTATAGTATAATTCTTAAATCCTAAAATATTTTTAAATAAATAAATTCTTCCCTTTTTGTACTATAGTCTATATCAAATATTTTTAGATTCATTAGTCACAAATTATTACATTATATAACATGTGATTTAATTGTCAACTTCCACGTTGGATTAAAATGTCCCAGTGTCTATTTCATTATTTCAGTATTAAATTTTCCCAGAATAACAATTTTGAAATTTAATTATATCCTTTAATATGTGTTCACTCAAGTATTACATTTTGTCTGATGATTTACAATTAATTAGTGATCGAAACCAAAAAAGGAAGAAAGAATTATAATTTCAAAATGGAAGAAAATACCTAAACTTAGTCAAATATCCTCACTTCTATCACATATATTCACAAACCTAATCCTCTATTATTTGCTCTTCTTATATGTAGGACATTTGCGAAAGGTCATTGAGTCAGTAATTTATTGGTGAGAATCAAAACCGCTCTCCTCTTCTCATCCATTTAGCTCCTGCTCTGTCATCATCCTATTACATATGTATGAACATCTTATGGATTGACATTAGCAGGTACTGTCAGAGGTGGAGAGCATAAGAAAAGTTTGGGATGTCACTTCAATTAATCAGTAATATTAACCACGATTTGATTGCCTTCAATGGCTATTTCCCCTCTCTCTAAATGTGTGTCCCAAGGATCTCTCCTTGACTATTCTCTGCTTTGGAAATCTCATCAACTCCAATGGCTTTATCACATCTACATCAAAAATTCTCAAATTTTATCACTAGCAATAACTTTCTCTTCGGATCAAGAGTCATATATTTAGAGTCTGCTTCATATTTGCTCCTCTAACTCAATATTTCTAAGGCCATATTCACCATTTATTTCTAAAAAGCCAAAGCATCCTCTTGATGTTCTAGTTCTGTGAATGGCACCACCCAGTCACCTAGGTATCTTTGATTCTTTCCTCAACCATATCTCCTACACCCAATTAATAGCCAAGGACTGCAGATTCAAACTCTGTGCATCTTTCACATCACTCCCTTCTTTCCACGACCACTGCTATCTCCCCAGCTCAGACACTCATTACTTTCTGCCCTACTGCAACAACCTAACTGATCTCTGTACTTTTAAGTCCCTCTGTATCCTAACTTTCTCCACATAATCTGGTAGGTTCTAACCTGCAAATTTAATTAGGAGCTCCAAAAGAATCCCCACTACAGAAAAAAATTATATACAAAGTCTCACCCTGGCATTTAAGACCCCCTACAAGATGACTATAACCTAATTTTCAACTACCTATCTCTTCTTTCCTCATGTGCTTGTTGTCAGTTATACTCACTATCCTCTGTTTCATGAAACTGTCCTAAATTTAGCCAACTGTAAATTTTTTCCAACTGTAGCTTTGTTCATATAATTCAATTCTCTGGAATACCCTCCTTTCCCATCTCCATCTATGCTTGCAAATTACCCTGGGGATTTTTCTAGAGTTAGTTAAAACTGCACTTCATATAAGAATGGTTCATCTATCCTTTTTCTCCCATATCCCCATTTCATACAAGGTATGCCATTTTTTCCTCTTCATTTCATTGACACAGTATTCCACCAACTCACAGACTCAGTTGCACATCTGGTTTACTTATTCTCTCTCACCAACAACTATGAAATCAATGAGAAAATAAATAGCCTCATGGAGGGTACTCTAAATATTAAATGGACAACAAATAGTTAAATTATTCTTTTCCAAACATTTATACTCAATGAACCCAAGTGATAATCACATCCATGAATGTGCCCTAAATGTAAAACTGGTCATTCAGAACACTATTTTGTCTCTTCCTCAACCTAAAGAAATATTAACAAATAAATATATGAATTCATTGAAATTATTCATGAATCTTCATAAGAGAGAGATATATATCTGGTATATTACTATAAAACAGAAAGCTGAAAAGAGGGCAAAGAGTGGTAGAAAACACTAGGTTTTAAGAATTTTATGTTTTATCATATTGAATATATTTACGTATTATACTTAATTATAACAGCAACAATGTATGATACCTAGGTGACAGGGTGGTGCCATTCACAGAACTAGAACATCAACTATACAGATATAATGACACCAATTTTTAAGATGGTTAATTCACTGTAAAGCTGAATCTGAGCACAGATCTCTCTGAACCAAAAGCCCAAGTATTATTTGCAATTTCATACAGTAAATCCAAAAGACTAAGAATTAAATTAAAAAAAACCAAGAAAAAGAAACATCCTCATGAGAACTAAGAGCTGGAAAAACAGCAGATTTAATTTACTGTATATATGAATAAATAAAATAGAACACCTGGTCAAATTTCTACATTTGTGTACTAAAGACCTGTATAAGTAGAAACTGTAGAATCTAAAAATGTAAAGCAATCCATGAAAATATTACATGCACAACATTGCCTGCCTTGCCCTTCTTTTCCATTTCAATTTTGAGTCAATGCTTCTATAAATACTAGGGAGTTTCTTCTCTGAATCTGAGATACATTTCAGATGTCATTTATTACCACACATAGGTTCCATCAGAGGAAACTGAGCAAAAAAGAAGAGACTTTTAAGTAACTTATTTATTCTGAAAAGTATCTCTCATAGTAGTATAAGATTTGCTTCTTTGGAACATACATAAAATTCTCAAAACATGGCCGATACTCAATGAATTAATGAAATAATATAAAATGTGGTCCTAATAATATTCCAGAAAAAAAATATTTGGGTGCCTAAATGTCAAAATTTAGCATCCATTTCCCATTATTCATAGTTTTTCTGACATGCAATTTTAATGGTCAAAATATCATTTCTGTGAGAATTTTGAAGAGTTACTCTCACACTTTTTAGTTGGAGAGGAAAAATAAAGTATAATTTATGCAACAGAAATGAAAGATGGTTTATCATATCTTCCTGGAAATACTTGAAGGCCAAATTCACTAATATCTTTATTTTCAATTGGATACATCATTCAAGAATTTATACCACTTTTAAAGGAAACATGGTCCTTAAAGAAATTCTTTGAAATTATGTTTAGGGCCACAAAGCATATTTTAAGACTTTAATACCTGACCTGTTTCCCTAGAGGCCTTTTAATTTTCTTCCCACATAAAAACATAATATGACCCTAGATGCACATAAGAATTCTAAAGAGTGATGTGCAAAGGATGTATTTTGCATATCAATTAGACCAGAAATCTTGTCTCAACTTGCAAACTTCACTGAAAGACGCAAATAAATTGTGAGCAGGGGCTTTTATCTGAAATAATATTATAGTGTCATATAAAACAAGAAAGCTAACACAGCAGTTTGAAGGCCACATTATATTATTCTCCTGCAGTAAGAGTTACATCCAAAAGGCTGAGCTTGTAAAATAGAAGGTTTTCTGTTGCTGTAGCAACATTAATTTCTGTTCTTCTGTTACAATTTCTTTCATCTCTTTACCTCTCATGAATTCCTAGATTTCACCTACACACTTCAGACAGTAATATAATAATAAAATTAGAACCAGCTTTTCTAAAAATTTAGAGGAGTATGAGCAATAAGAATATGAGAACATGCCAGAAGGATAACTCATCACTGTCAATATACATAACACTAATAAAACATATTAAGAGTAACAAATGCTCAGATTTTCCAGTGATTATAAGTTATACCAAATAAAAATATAAAAGCCAGAAGGAAATATAAAGAGAAACAAAACTTCACATATGTGTATGCACACATGCACAACTTTCAGACCCTTCTAATTTAAAACCAGAAGAATAGGAAATGTTTCGTCAATAATAAAGCCAAAACCACGCACAGGTGCCTGTAATCCCAGCTACTCAAGAGGCTGAAGATAGAGGACACAAGTTCAGGACCAGCCAGGGCAATTTAGCAAAGTTCTGTGTCAAAATAAAACAATAAAAGTAGCTAGGAATTTAGCTTAGTGGTAAAGCACCACTATATTCAATCTCTAGTATGGTGAGTATTTGGGGGAAAGAAATAGAACTAAAGATGAAAGGAGGAAAATCATCTCAGTTTCAACCATAGATAACATTCTTTGCTGACCTTAGAGGAGTTAAGCAGTAAAGAACGTTCCTACCAGCAAAGGTAATATGTATGGTATGGAGGGAAACATTTGTCCAGTAAATCTATAAAATCCCTCTGTGCCTATGCTCCACTAATTACTATTGTCTGTGTCTGGTGGCAACACAAATGCCACTTCGCCTGCACAAGCACCTTCTCTGACCCAAGACTAGTCATTCCTGTGGCTGAAGGATAAGACATGTATGAGGATATCATATGAGGCAAGAGAAAATGTGCTCCCTACAACCTTAATTACCAGATGGAGGTATTCTGTCTTATAGGTTTTAAAGCAATCTCTAGTTGCCTCTCTAACCTTCATTTATTCCAATGTCTATAACTTGGACCTTATAGTATACAAAAGAACTGACTCAATTCCCAAATCACATTGTCATATATAACCCAACAAATGTGCTCCTGCACCCTTATCCTGCCTATACCAGTTTTCTATACCATCATCATATGTAAAATTATGTGAGGTTTGCAACTGTGGCCTTGAACCTACAACTTGGAAAGAACTTTTTTGATTGCAGCTTTTATTTTAGAGACTAAATCTTTAGCCAATAAGAATGTTAGCCATTTTCTCAAGATAAAACAGAACTTTAGGCTGTCATCAAGGGATATGCTGTTTTAATAATCAGTTTTAATTAGGCAAGGGATTAATCCAGGTTCATTTCTGAGGCATTCTCAAAAGACACATGGATTACTTTTGTTATTGTTTTATTGAAGTATATTCTGTTACATTGTTAATGAGTACAAATGTGACCTTAGTAGTTTCCTGCTTCTTTCCAGATTCTGACATGAAACCCTGTACAGGAACTGAACAACTACTAAATATATCTGGGTCTGAGAAGACAGACAAGTTCAAAATTTAGACCTAATCTTGGCTCCACTATATCCTTGCTAGGTATTACTGGGGAGTAAGGAAGGATTGAATGAAAATCCTGGCAAATGTTCTCATTTTTCAGGATATCTTATATCTAGGTCAAAATAGAATTGCTAATATAAAGAATAGCATGAACTTTTGTTTGTAATGAAAATAAGTTATGCTAAAAAATAGCACGTTTAACTATTTTTTCAGATTTTTATTTTGGATTATACAAATAATACAGTTATGTACATATATACATATGTATATGCACATATATATATACACATACATGTTTTTGTGTGTATAGATATACATATATATGGAATAGACATATATAATATATAGGGGATATATATACATATACATATGTAGGGGATATATACATGTAGGGGATTGAACCCAGGGGTGCTTCACCACCTCAATCACTAAACAAGATTCAATTCTTTTTGTTTTGTTTTGATGCAGTGTCTCATTAAGTTGCCCAAGTTGGCCTTAAATTTGTCTCAGTTTCCCAAGTAGTTGGGATTACAGGCACTTGCCACTGCATCAAACTGTGTTGGTTGTTGTTGTTTTCGTGTGTGTGTGTGTGTGTGTGTGTGTGTGTGTGTTTTTGTTCCTGAGGACTGAACCCAGGGCCTTGTACATGCTAAGCAAGTGCTCTATTATTGAGCTACACCACAGCCTTTATTTTATTTTGAGACAGGGTCTCACTAAGTTTCCCAGGCTTGCATTGAAATTGTGATCCTCCTGTTTCAGCCTTTCAAGTGGGTGGGAGTACAGGCATGTGCAACCCACGCAGTTGGGATATTGTGTTTTTATTCAATGGATAAATGTTCAGTTGACAACATACCACTCCTGACCAGCATCCTCATCTCCACTGTCACTCTTATCTCAGTGAATGGGACAGTCATTCATCATACAATCTCTCAAGCATGAGGCTTGGTAGCTTTCCCTTTGGGTTATTCTCTGTCTTACTCAGAAACACAATAAATCTAAATGCCAATTTTCACTCATCACCACTACTAGGGGGAGGATTAGTGCTAGAGATTGATATAGGACCTCATGCATAAGCATGCACTCTAGTACTGATCTTCCCTAACAGCCCCCTCGACATCACTATTGACAATCCACTACTTGAGTCAAAACCACCAATGCAACCAACTCAGATTTCTTATCTGAATTGATATAACAAAATTTCTATCTCATCCCGAATCTTCTAGATTGTTTTTCAAATGTGCCACTCCTTGCTTAATTTCTCTAAAATTAACTTTAGTTTCTTCTTCACTGACATCAGGAAAATGCTGAACTTCTCATATTTCTGGTCAGATCCTTCACCACCTCTGCAGATAGAGTAGTTCTAGACTGATGACTAAAAATTATCCTTAGGGACTGTTTTATTTCCAATTGCATACTGAACTAAGCCTTTGTGTTACTGCTTCCTCTCCTTATAATAGTACCTTTCTTCTTCCATCTATCTGTTTGGCTAACTAATACTCATCTGTCGGGTTGCAGCACAGATGCCACTTTATCTTCAGATCAACTTCTCTGACCCAATCAGTTTAGGTAGATAATACCTCCATGTGCTCCATAGTACACTGTTTTATGCACAAGCAGAATTGTGTGGGCCCTTGGCCATAGAATTTCAGGAGCACAGTAATTAGATAAGGAAAATTGACTTTTGCTCAATGGGGATTAAATTCTCTTCCTTGGAAATCTGAGCTAAGATGCAAGAATGCAAATGCCATTTGGTGGTTGGTTTTGTGACATAGAGAAATGGTGTACAATTGGAGATTAAAATCACTTATAATTACAGTGAGCAAAAAAAGCTTTTGGAAAGAACAGAAGAACTAGTACCTTAGGAGGGGAGGAAAACTCCCCTTAAGTTATTTCTTGATCACTAAAGTCTAAGTACTTGAGTTCTGACATTTCCGCAAGAATATGTATCCTCAAAACATTATTTTTATATTTAGCCCCTTTCAAACACACACACACACACACACACACACACACACACACACACACACACAAAGTCTTTCTTAATTTCTTTTCTATGATGAAGAACTGCTCTTGTCTGGGTGCAGATAGGAGGTATCCTCTAGCATGCATTCAACACACTTGCACTCTCCTTTTGTCTGTTCCAGGAGATTCACTGAGAGATCAAAGTTGGGTAGTTCTTCATCTTTGTTTTCCTGGGAGTTACTGTAATACCCAGCATGCATTTGTACTCAAACAAGTGTTGGAAAAATAAATGAGTAGAAAAGTGAATGAGAAACCTCCAATATTCAGGAATATGGGCTACTTTTAAAAGATGATTTTGTTCAAAATCAACTTAAAAATTAAATAGCATTTACTCCTTCTTTACCATCATAATAGAAGCTGTCCCACCTATTAATATGAAAACCTAAGAGTGTGGGGACAGGGTCAGTAAGGTAGAGTTGATGTAATTCTTCAAAACAACTGATGGAATACACAAGCCTCCTATAAAAACATTTTGGTTCCAGCAAAAAGTGAACTTTAAAATGAGCCCAGGTAGAGTTTTTAAGACATCCTGTCAGGCCAGAAATGCTTTGTCTGCTTTTTAGGAGAAAACATGAAGGAATATGGCATATTGCATGTGTGGCTTGCACGAGGATTGTTTGTAGATCCTCTCAATGAACTTTCTAAGCACCTACATGAAAATCACAAACAAAGCAAAGAATACAATGAATAAAAGTACATTAGCATTCTTTAACTTCTTGGGAAGCTCCATATCTAGTCTTTGTCTGGGCAATCTGCCCTCAGACTTCCTTCTACCTTAATATACTCCAGAGAAACCCGACCTTGGAGAACTATTTTTTTTTTTTTTAATTCTTTATGCTTGGCTGCTGTACCATGAAGTTCTAATTTCTATGAATCCAAACACTCATTTACTCTCAAGTAATGTTAGCTCTCAAGGGTCAAATGAATTTTTAAAAAATTCACAGTGTGATTCCAAAGCAATAAAAGAGGTTTTCTTTTATTCTTATGGCTATTTTTGTTGAATCTATAATGTGATTGTTTGGCCATCTATACAAAAACCCAGGTTAATATTCGAAGGCAAAGTCACTTTTAAATCACAGATTGATTACATTAATATCACCCTTTGCTATTTGTACTTATTTTATGTTTTAATTCTTACAATATCTTTGTTCTAAGAACAGACTGTTGTTTTTGTTTTGCTAAATGTTGAGAAGGTAAGGAAGGAAGGGAGGAAATTTGAGATGACATTTTTCATTTGAATTCTTCTGTATCTTCTCAACTTAAATAGCTCAAGATAATGTGAATCTCATACTTCTATTACATTTTTAATACCTGTCCAAGCACTCTAGCTCTGTGTACCATCCTCTAAGTCTGAAAATATCATGCCCCAGTTCTATATACTTATTCTTCTTTATTCTTTCTATGGGGAGCCCTCTCAACTGACCTTCAGTCAATTTCTCTCACTGATAAAATTACTTTTGCACAACAGCAACTTTCTGAAAGCATCACCTCATCATAACAGACATGATTCCATAAGCTCCTTTTATATTGCACACAACATTTAGCTTAGTCTTCATTTATGATATCCCATGAAATCTGCCTTGCACCCTCACTTTCATACATCTTAAGCAGAATATAATTCAATTTGCCTATTTGATAGTAAATTTAAAAAACATGGTTTAATCTCACCATTATATTGTAAGTGGCCACATATAATCATGGCCAAGACCAAAGATTAGGTGTATAGAAAAATCTTACTAAATTGGGGAATGGGAGACTGGAGCTTAAGTCAGTGGTAGAATGCTTGCCCAGCATGAATAAGGCCCTCATTTAAATTCCTGGAGCTGTAAAAATAATTAATATTGAAATTAAAAAATTAGGGAATATTTAAATTCAGTCAGCTTCTCAATAAGAGTTCTAGAAAACAATAATCTAACTGATATTCTATTTTTTTTAGAAACAGAATTGCTAGCAGTTGTGTGTGTGTGTGTGTGTGTGCGTGCATGTATATGCGTGTGCCTGCACGCATATACACACACTACTAGCTGATTTAAACATATATAAGATCTATTTATAAAAAGTAAACATCACTTCTGGGTTTCCTTTCCATTTGTGAAAAAAAAATTCTTGTGAATATATATTCATTGGAGTCAGTTCAATATAATTTCTAATATTAATATTTTATAATATAAATCAAAATATAAGATTATGATGAAAACTTGGTGACTATTGAACCACATTCTGAGAAAAAAAAAATATAGCTGTTTTCAATTTAGAGAATGTCAGGTTTGAAAAGGCAATGTAAAGCAAAGCAGAAAGCAGAAGTGGAATTCTTAAGAAATATTTATTACACGAAGTCTTTGAATTTTCAAAATGTGTTGGGTCCTTCCATGTGTTTCTATGCAAGTTAATGCAACTGTGTGGCACTGGGTTGCATGTCACCCTATCACTCCTCAACCATCACACCAAGGAAGAATTTCTAATCTAAAGAGAGTCTAGATCATGGATAGAACAGTGAGTGAAGGAATGAAGCTGTTGAGTGCCAATTTACCAGCCTAGTTACTCCTTTCAATGTGCTGCTGTAATTGAAGAGTTGTGTTTCCTTCGCACAGGTCACTAAAATCTGAAGTGGTTTCATGGTCCACATCCCACAGTCCCTGAACTGAAACAAAGTATTCTAATTCCATAAGGAAGTTTAGAAGATGAACTCAGGAATCACAGTGATGCTTCATGTTCCTTTGCCATTATTTCTTGTATGCTATCCCCTTCAGCAAATCACTGGATAGAAAAGGTGATTGTGTTTGGTGATAAACTTGATATTCACTGTTCCCAGCCAAATGCTTCCCAGTGTTTTTCATGCTGTGGCACACAAATAAAATGATAAAGTTTATATTCCCTGTAAGAAATTACATGGATATGAGTGCCTGCAAGTAGTTTTGTGGAAGAAAAAAGAAAAATTGTAATTTCTAAATATTATGTAAAATGAAATGTAAATTATTGGGGGAAAAGAGTAAGTATTATGTGCAAAACACTCCTCACTAGAATTTCAAAGTTTGGATGTCATTCAATGTACTCAACAGCTGCAGAAGCAATATTAAGTATTTTCCTACATTTTAATAAGAATCTTAGGTTGTTTCTATAATAACCACTTTTCTATTAAGTTAGCTATGCTTTAAATTATTATACATAATTTCTAACCAAGATGTTTTCATCATAATCCTTTCAATGTCTTGTTAGTTTCCTTTGATGAGATTTTTTTTCAAACAAGCCCATGATCAGAAATGTTAAAGCTTATCTTTTACAGCCTTTCAAATTTTACAATAGTTGAAATTGTCACTAAACTTCTTGTGATAATGAAAAAATATTTTAAATCCAATAAAAATGGCAATATTTCAAAATAAGAATGAGGCTCTAATGTACAACAGGCATGCACTGTTAAAATAGCTGGCTAGGATACCAAGAATGGGCAACATCAGCCATGAATGAATGCAGATGGTAAATACATAAGACCACACATTTAGGTCACAGCCTGGGGCCAACTAAGCCTTCCAGGAGCCACTGCCCAGCCACCCCCAGCCCTCTCTCCCCACCGCTGGCCGCACCTTGGGCTGCAATCTGTGCTCCTTGGGCACCTGGACCACGAACTCCTCTGGCAGCTCCACGAGGCCCTTGTCCACGATGAGCAGTAGCACGCTCCGCAGAAGGCTGCTGAAGGAGATGTCTGGGTGGTAGAGCGCCTCCTGGGCTGCGCTCAGCATGTCGCAGTGCAGCAGCAAGGGCTGGATGTCTCTCACTGTGCTTGCCACCTGCGGGGACCGCAGGGCGCACCATCAGACCTGGCTCAGCTCAGGCCAGCCTTAGAGGAGCCCTGGTAGTGGCTATCCCCAAGGCAGCTCTCAGCTGCAGGCTCCTGCCAGGACTCCAGCCACCCAAGGCCCCTCTCTGACAGCCCTGGAGCTAAGGCAATCACATCATGGCCTCTAGGGTAATACTTTTCTAGTTAAACACTATTTTAATTAAGACAAAAATTCTCATATTAATCTCTAACAAAGACAGAAAATTGAACATAAAGATTAAAAGCAGAGTACACTACCTGAAATATAAATGTTATTTATATTTTTATAGATTCAGAGCATTTTGATATAAATCATGAGCACTAATATCTATGTAAGTGTAAGTAAAATTATTAGCAACTGAACTCAATTTTTACACACTCAAAAGAAAGCTTGATAAGGGGCAAAAATGTTTCAAAATGTGCTTTTTGTTTATTTGGTTTTGTTTGTGTATGGTTACACTTAAATGGATTGTTTTATATTTATTTATTATGTTTTTCAGGTCACTTAACTAAAATTTTTGAAATATATTATTTTAAGAGGTATGAAGGACATTAAAGTAAAAAAGATATACATACATATTTACCAATTATATACACAATGATTTTTACTGACAAATGGTACATATTACATAAATGAATAAATATGGAAGACCACAACAATAATGAGAAAATAAAATTTTACACATGATTTTTATAAATAATTCACAAACAGTCATATATTTAATGCTATGAAAACTGAAACTATTTAAGTACAGGGTTTCTTTCTGGCAAATTCGTATACAAAATATACATTTCTCTACACTATTTGTAATTAATTTAATAAGTAGTAATGATAATTAAAATGTACCTACCAATGGAAGATAGAGGATTTTACAAAGAAAACTATTTTATTCTAAGCAAATATTTCTAAGATATTATAACATGTATATTTAAAACCACATTAATAAAGCTACATCACTAACATTTAACAGTCAGAAGAGAAACTAAGAAAATCAATAATGTAAGAGAATTTATGATCATTGTTCTAACAACACAAGTTCATGCAGTGATTCTATAATGTCTTGATATTTATATTTACAAATTAAGAATAAAAACATATCCCTTCAAATCACATGAAATGACACAGCTTTATAGAAAAATAAGTATTAAGAATTTTGTTACACAACACATTTATGATGGAAAACTTTATAATGTAAGTCTGAGATACGCCCTGAAACAAATTTATAAATTTAAATTCATGGTATGGTTACTAATATATCCATTGCATTGGCAATCTGAATGACAGTTTGACAGCCTATGTGAAAGAAAAGGAATCAAAGAAAATCAAGTTTCAAGACCAAATAAAGTTATGAAAATTGAAATCTCTAAGTAATACCTTTCTTTGACATTTCATTCTAGTAGTTTCATGTTTCATTCAATGGTATCTTTTCTAATTTTTTTTTTTAACTTCTAGAGTATCCCTTTCCTAACTGCCCAAAAAGACTGTGTAGCATTTTAAAAGTATTTTTACTTGAATACTTACAGGCAGGTTTCCCCTAAAATTTTAAGATCTTTATAGAAAGTAATTAGTAAAAGTGAATTAGAATATTACTGCACAAGTTTCAGTTACAATTTCGTTGAAAGAATTAACTCTCAGCCAAGTTAACTTACATGCACATTTGGAGTGATGGAGCATATGCTTATGTGTTTATTCATTCAATAAATATTTACTAAATTCCATTGTGATAGGTCCTCTTCTAGCTGCTGAAGAGTTTGGTAAACAAAATAAACAACATACCTACCTTAATGAATTACACATCTGGTGGGGGAGATAGACAATGAATAAATACAGATAAATAATAAAAATACCATATAGACATGATAGTAATCTTCAGAAAATGTCAGGAAAGTAATATACAAAGGCTAACTATATTTGGGTTTTTAAGGAAGACTTAATCTATGGGGTTAAAATCAAAGCTGAGATTTCAGTGAAATTCAAAATTTCTAGCCAAACAAAAATCAGGCTATGCAAAGGTCTCCAAGAGGGAAATTTATAGGTCTGTTCAAGAAATAGTACAAAGGACAATGTGGAGAGGCATAGTGGTTAAAGAGAATAGTCTGAAATAAGGTTGGAGCAAGCAACAGCCAGATTATTTGATTTATAAGGCAGACTCGAGAATTTAGTGTTTAAAACATCTGTTTAGGACACTTAATAAAACTCTAAGGAAGAAAGCATAGGTAGTACATGATAGGGAAAGACATAAAAAGGAATAATAATTTCCATTGAACTAGAGATAGACTATTTCCAGGAAAGGTCAATTTTTAGAATAAGCAGACAATGACAATAGAGTTAAAATGCATCTACAATAGAATTAAGCATCAGCTGGCAAATACAACCATGTCTGTATTTAAATGAAGGAAACTTAGCATCCAGAAGAAATAACAACATACTCTAAATAGAACAAGAAAACAAGCTCCAGAAAGAATGTTTATATCATGGAATAAAATAATTTCACGGAGGAAGACGGAAGCACACAAAATACCAGGAAGTTGAGTAAATTTATAAATTGGACTCTGACAAGTTCTATGAAAAGTGCTCTAAAACACTGTTTGTATCTACAGATTTTATTCACTTAAATTCACCAATAATATGAAAGAAACCCAGAGGCACTGGTTTGTGACTGCCAATAAGGAGGGACTGTCTACAGGGACTAGGGCTGTTAGAGCCTCAAATCTTAACTTCCATTTAAAAAATTCTTGCATATGCTTCTGTTAAGATATTGTATGACTCCTGGGGAAACATTTATTTTGTCTTTCTGGAACTATTATAAAAATAGCTTCAACAAAACTCTTCAAGATAAACATCACATTTAAAAATATGGTATTCCATGAGAAATATGTAATTTCAGAGCTGGAAATATTCTTCTGGCTCCCATAATAGATGATAACCCCTAAAAATTCCTGTTAAAAAAGATACCCAAACTTCTTGTGAAGAGGCTGTGATCCGAAGGATAGATCCTTTGGCTATGACTTCATTTGAAGCAGCATATTTCCTCAGTTCAAGAAAGGTGATATCCACATGTGCCAAGTTCTTTGTCACCATTATGGGGATTGTTAATATATTTGCCCCGCTGAATGTCACTTGTCACCTAATTTACATGTGCTTGTTGCTTCCTGGGATCTCAGGTGCCTGACAACCACCTGCTGACCAAAGTTCCTATTGATTCTAAATCTTGGGGGGCCATAGAGTTCCACTCATGCATGCTTTTCCCTTTTGCCTAAGTCAGAATTTACCTGTGAAAGTTACTGACAATTACTGGGATTATGGTTTAATTCCTGAGGATCAGTAACAGCTTTTAATATTGTATGCAAAATTGTTTTGTTGGTACAGAGGTCTTCTAGGGGGAAGACCCCAATCTTCAGATTCTCTGGTAATTCCATTACCAAAAAAAAGATTCAGGAATAGGATCTGTTTTAATTTTCTGTTTCATTCTATACATGAATCTTGTGTGTGTGTTGTGAAAAATGTCAAAATCAAAGTGAGGTTTGTGTCAACCCTAACAAAAAAATAAACCCACGAGGTTATGAAGGAAAAAAAAAAAAAAGAAGAAGAGAAAGGTGATATCTATTCTCTAGCATTTCCCACCCACTTGTCTAAATTCTGTATATGGCCTACAAAAACAAATCACACTTCTCCTGGAGGGTACTTTTCTTCAGGTATCTGAAGAAAGACTTTCCATACTAGGTGTCTTTCTTCTCCAGACCTTTAAAGAAAAGTATTTTTTTTTTCCCAAACAATGAAAAACATACCCAGCATGTGGCATTTACTATAATTTGGAAGCAAGGCTTCCTGTCATTTTCTTGCTCCCATCTCTATGTGAGACCAGTTTCAAACCCTGTTGTACAGAGTTTTTTAATGTGTTTAAGGTAATTTTGGTTCTGGAACAGGAAGTGATAATAAGGCCAATGTGTCTGGTTGTTTCTTTGTGCCCTTCTTCATAGAGAAACTTCATTCCTGTTATAAGAATTGAATATCTAATAAAGATTTCATTTGAATAGATTGGGGAATGTGCTTTTTAAAATTGGAATTGCCTTAATCATAGAGAATGTTCAGTTCTCATTATAGGTAATATGAATTATTGTTATATCCATATCTTCCACACAATCAATTCGTACTGAAAAATTTTTATAGTTAAAACAACTTCATTTTGCTTTCCTAATGGGCAAGTGCATGAAATATGAAAAGTATTATTTAATGAGTAACTGAATTGATCGAAATAAACAAAATACTTGTGTTTATGTATAGTTTTGCAAACATCAAAGGCCATCAGAGTATCAGTTTCAGAATGTTGATTATATGTGAACAAGAGGCAAAAAGGAAAAACAATAAGTGTTGTAAGACATAAAAGTATTTTTCATGGTAGTACCATAGTGATCATATTATCTGTAAAACATATAATCAAAACAAATAACAAAAATATCACAACTCAGTGGTATATGCTTTCAGGGACATACATTGATTTATAAGTAATAATAATTTTAAATAAGCACTCTAAACAATTTCTGCTGTTTCTGTTTTGTTATTCTCCTTAGATGAGGACTCATATAATCCAATTATTCAACATCTTCCTCCAAACAGATACTGATCATAATAGTGAACATGAAATCTCTGTAAAATACTGGGGTGCAATACTAAAATACTTACAAGAAATGCAAACAAAACAACACCATATCATGTTTCTCAGAGTTACAAGTGATTTAAATTTCATAAACCAAGAATGTTTCCTATAAATCACTTATTTTTGTGTTTCTAGGTAATATTTTATCATGTCCCCCTCCTCCCCTGACCAGCACTAGGGAATGAAACGATGGTTACTCTACCACTGAACAACATTCCCAGCTCTTTTTTAAAATTTTGAGACAGGGTCTCCCTTTGTTGCCAAGGATGGCCTTAAACTTTTGTAGTTGGGATTGCAGGCATATGCCATCCTGCTCAGCTACTATGTCTATTAATTAGCTAATCGCAAGCCTGACAGAGTTTTAAATATATGCTAATATAGCTATGATTCTAGTATATGTATTCAACTTTGCTTTCAATATTAATTCTTGGATACAAAATGCTTATCCTTCTATTACATACCTAACTAACACTACATTCAGATTATCCTTCTTAATAGAAAATTCTTTCCCCTACTGCTCAGGCTTTCCAATTCTCACTTCTTTCCAGTAACATTCTTGCCCATAATGTTACCAAAATGTTCTCTTTCTCTCTCCCCCCAACGCCTATATAAATATATCTATATACACACACACACACAAAAAAAAATTTCACAATATTTCCCTTCCACTTTCTACTAAAATTTACTTATCTTCTCATGTTTTGATTTCCAGGACTTAAGCAAAAAACAATATTCCTTTCTTCCCTAAATAATGATTTTTTTTCAAATTTTAATATTTCTTTCCTTGATTTTATTATATTCAAGTTTAATCTGAGTATGCTGTTTTGATTGGTTCCTTTTCAGTTTAAATTATAGGTACACAAAATAAGGCAAGTGCTTGATGGATTATAAAAATGCTTATGAAAGAAATCCCTACAGGATGATTGGGAGATTTTTATTTTTATTTATATTTGAAAAGAGTCAGGGAATCATTAGATTGATGGCTTTGAGTCCAATTTTTCATATTAAAATTGCTGATACACATATCTATGATTTACTGGATTATTAGGAAAATTCACTAAACTATTTGAGTACAACTGTTCAGCAAACTGGAAAGTACAATGTAATGCTGGATATTACATTGAAACAATTATAACAGCAAATGATTGACTGATAGTTGAATGTCCAGCTCAAATTCACTGGAACATATATAGAAGGAAAGGAGGAACTATTCCTTTCATTTCCTCATAAATAAAGAAATATTCCCAATTATCCTTTAAAAATAAAGGAACATATCCCCCCTGTGACCTTCATTTTGAACATATAAAAGACTATTCCTGATTTGTCCCTGAGGCATGTGAGATGGCTGCATAATTTTTTTAGAGGTTGAGTAGTAATCTCCAACAAAAGTCACAAAAGTTCCAATTCAAGCACCTGAGTGTGGATGCTACTGGGTAGCAATTACAACATGGAAGTTCTAGCAGAAAAATCTGTTTCAATTCTTGGTCTTACAATAAAATAGTTCAGTAGTGATAAATTGCCTTCCTGTGCATGGTGAAGCAACTTTCATGGAATACTTGGATATTGTTCCATTGAACTCAATAGATTTCTTCTCTAATCTGAATTATTTCATGCAGTGTTGGTATGCCCTATGTGGTTGAGCAGTTTCCCCTTCAGACTAGGTTCCTCACTTTTTCTATACAACATAGCTTGTTATAGCAAAATAAAATTTAAAAATAATATAAAAACTTTTGCCAAAAGACTGTTCAAACAAGTTACAAAAGCTTTAAAAGACACACTGAGACTAGTAAAAGAGGCAAAATGCTCAATTGTGAGTGAAGCTGAAGGGTTTGTAGTGTTAAAATATCAAAGAATCACATTTTAATTGGTTTTCAACTCTGGCATTTTATGCATACTATAAATTAAAGGGAAACATTGTGATCTATTCATTGTAATGGTTGCCTAAATTGTAATGCTGCAATGTAAATATTTAAAATACTTGTGAAAGTGAGTAAGCAGAGAATTTCTGTTAATGAAATAATTTTTTAGAAACTTGGCTTATGACCAAAAAACTGGTTTATTTTCATTCAAATTAAACAAAATATTTCATAGCTTACTCATCAGAGGAATGACAACTAATTGTAAATTTTTCTTTTCCAACTAAAAACACCCACCTCAAAACAACAAAGACAGATTCAAATTCATGGTAACAAAATACAACTTTGGAATTTATTATTCACATAACACTGGCTTTTCTTTCCTCTGCTCCACTTTTTGGGGATATTAAGGTTTTCATGTTATGGAAGCTATGCTTCTTTAGAAATCTTTACATCTACAGTCATGGGGCATTCTTCCTTAATCACATTGCCAATTATACTTCATGTGTGGGAAAAATTAGAAGAAAATGATACACATTTTGACAGAGATCTGTCACATTAGTGAGTTCTGTCTTCCTATCCTGAATTAAACATAACTGGCATCTCTAGTTAAGAAGAATGAGAACTTTTTTTTTTTCCTATTTTTTATGGTAGTAAGAGATATTTACCATCTGCCTCCCACCCCCTTTCTCAACAAAGACACAAAAGGAATGCTTAAATGCTTGTTAACAACACAGCAGAAATGTTAACAGGATGAAATGTCAAAATGATCAATTATGTTATGTTGGTTGTATATACATAGTGTGATTATTATTGGACCTACCTACCTTTAAAGATCCACATGGTGGTTTTGCTGTCTGCAGAGCTGTAACATAAACCTGCCAACAGTCTGTAACCTATAATACATCTGGGCTATCACAGCTATTCCAACTATTCAGCTTGGTGACTAATCTAAGTCTTCCTTTTAAGTCATTGTTGAGTCCTGTTCCCTGGAGGCAGTGCATCATACCAGCCTGTTGATTTAAAATGTATGTATTATCTGCCTTCGTTATTAAATCATGTACCCTTAAGGTTCACATGCTTTCACCAATTCCACTATCAAAAGAGAGGAAAACAAGAAAAAAAGGACCACTCATAAATAATCACAGTCATTGTTGATTTGTATGGGGAGCTATAGTAAAGAATAGCCCTAATCTAATTCAGGTAATGCTTAAGATAACTAGTTTTGAGGGATTCTAATGGCCTGGAGAGAGTTAGTAACATGTGAAAGCAGACTGTTTGTTCTTTTTATAAATAAGGAGGTTTTTTATTCCAACTACAGGATCTAATTGTATCTGGATCTATTTTCCTCATGTCATCTGTTATTCTCTAATGCAACAAGAAAATCAATCTGTTTTAAAGTCATCTGAGTCCAAGAAAAAAAAATAAATGTTGTAAAATGCTATTTTAATTTTTAATATTATTTCTATCTTTGTATTTAATCAGAACAATAATTTGTCTAATTTAGCTCACTGAATTACCTCTTTTAACTTCAGGAGTGACTAATATCAAAGTGAGAGTATATCTGTCATTCATTATTCAGTTTCTACAAACTTAGAAGGAATGGTGAGGACAGAAAATGTTATTGGGCTTACAATCTAATTAAAAGTGACAGACTTGCAATCAGAATAGCTTTTCAACACCCTTTAGCATTTTTTTGAATGCTGATTTAAGCTTAAGATGTTCATTAGTAACTCATTAAAGACTTAGTTACAGTCCAGTGGGTGAGTCCTGAATATAATGATGGAATCAATGTGAGTATAAATGTGTAGCCTCATAATTAGAGAAACTGTCACATTTGGGGATTAAGGATAATACAATGCAGTCTTTGAAAAACTCTGTGAAAAGTAAGTGACCCTTGCATGGTGTTTTACTTTAAATTTTGCTTACTATCCAAGTTATTTGTTTTTCAGTTCTAATTCCTAAAGGTATGTTTTAATGACTTCATTCTTGTAGGAGTAAACACATAAAGTTTTGCATTAGGGATTTTCTATACATCATTTTACTTACTCCTTAATTATAACAAAGTTGAATTAATTATCCCTTTTATGAATAAGCACACTGTGATTTAAATGGTTTAAGGTAATGCATTTTGGAGGTAATGGAAATGGAATTAGATTCTAAGGCTAGAGATCTTTCTATTCCATTCAATAGGACTTTACAAGTTAGTATTCTAAGCCAAATTAGATTAGATAATATTATAAACTTCAGTTTCTGGGCTTCATGTAAGCATTAAATTCTAGATATGTTAATATCACCCTCCACAGTTCCTTACAACTGCAGAAGCTATTCAGTGTCCATAGTTAAAACTCATTCATTATCTTTAGCTGTCTTCTAATTCTTTCTTCCAAAGTAGTAATATTTTCATACCAGCTGAACCTAATCGATAAGAATAGTATGTCTGCTAAAATCTTTGACATTAAAAAAATCCTGGGTTTTCTGCCAATTTCCATCTTTATTTATTTGTTTGTAGTGTAAAAAGAAATGAAGTGAGTAAATCCAGAGACATTATTATACAATATGTTAATCTGATAAAGACCTAAAGCTATACAATTACGAAACTTTCTTAACTTGAATGAAAAGAGGCATTCATCAGTTTACAGAACACAGAGAAAAACAGCCTATGGAAATAAAATAAACCACTAAACACCTGTAAGATGCAATTTGAACAAATTAATAATTACATTAATGACTAAAATACAAAATCTGTAAGAGTTTAGTCTGTACCAAAATTAGAAACTTTTTGACCACCATAATCAATGTTCAGTGTTTTTCATCATTTTATTAAGGAAGAGTAAATGAAAACTAAAATAAAATCCAGTAAAGTATCTTATTGTTTGGTATATTCTTCACCTAGATAAGTTCTTCAATAAGAAAAAAAATTCAATAATTGTCAATTACTATTTTTTATCTTCATAATAAAGATTGAATTAATACAGTACTTTCAGGAGTTAAATATGTAAGTAAATGAGCAGGTGAGGTGATGAGGGTAGACAAATGGTATAGGATTTACAATAAAATAGGTGAAAATTGGGTGAATCCTGGCAAAAAGTCTCACATAAGAAATGCAGTTTAAAGAACCCTAAAATTGAAATGTCCTTTAAGGATAATATCTTCTGGCTTTCCTTTAAAGATCTCTCTAAAACAATAATAAAAAAAAAAAACAAATAACCCAATTAAAAATGAAGAAAGCATTCAATAGCACTGCTCCAAGTAAAATATGCAAATAGATAATCAGCACATGAAAAGAAGCTCCATATCACAAACATCAGAGACATGCAAATCAAAACCCCAGTAAGCTATTATTTCATCTCCAATAAGGTGGATAACATAAAGTAAGACAAATAACAAACATTGGGGAGGATGTGGAGATGGGGAAACCCTCACATAGTCTGTAACGTAAAACTCATCAGCCACTTTGGAAAACAGTTTATCAGTTCCTCGAATGTTACATACAGATAGCCATCACATGACTTGGCTTTTGTATTCCTAGGTGTATAGCCAAGAAAGTATAAACATATTCACACCAAAACCTGTGCGTGAATTTTCATGGCAGCCTTATTCATAATAGCCAGAGTGAGAATAATCTAAATGTTCATCAACTGATAAATAGAAGATATGCATACAATGGAGCAATTCTGTAATAACAAATAAATTAAGTAAGTAGAGAAGCATTCAAAGACATCAATAGCTTTTACAATTATTATGCTAACAGAAAGAAACCAGTCACAAAAATCATGGATCATATAATTCCACTTCCGTGTAATGTCCAGAATAGACAAATCCATAGAGATAGAAAGTAGACTACTGGCTACCTATGGCTGGAGGGTATGAGGAAATAGGATGTGACTACTAAAGGTATGGGACACAGGGTTTCTTTTTGGGCTACTGATAATATTCTAAAGTTGATTGTGGTAATGTTTGCATTATTGTGCAAATATTTAAATGCACTGAACTCTATACTCTAAAGGGGTATGTTTCACAGTATGTAAATATATAAATCTTAAGCAAGCTGTACAAAAAAACCTTCCATTTAAAAAATAGATATTAATTTAGATCTATCTAGCTTTTTAAAACTGCATTATCTTTCACAATAAATCATGAAAGAACTACATCTTTTCAGTCCCACTTGTAACTATGACATGTGTTACCCAAAAAACTTTCCATTGAGACTTCCATGACATTCCCCCACACTTCCTAGGAACTACAATGGCAACAACCCATGAGATGACTTTGGAAGATCTGTGCTGTAGCCTGGGGTCTCTTGAATTGCTGTGAGCAATTAACCTGATCTATACCATACACACACAAAGGAAAATACATGATATCTTGGAGAAATTATTCTCTTAAAAAGCACTATTAAATTTGGAATCTATATGACAATAGCCTAGTTTACCTACCTAAGAAATTGTTCAAAATGGAGATCTAGATAACTGGAATCTTCTTTTACAAATTTTATGATATATAATTTAAAAAACATTCATGCACACACAAATGACTTCTTGACTACTTCTTTGCTAGACATTTGATTTTCTAAGAAGTCATTTCTATCTCTTTACAAATTAAAAATAAACTACAATGCAGTTTTAGGTACCTCACTTTCATATCTGATAAATTTGCCAAATTTTGGAATTTTATTTTTAATTTCTAAATTTAATAATATAGATCTTTAAGTTCAATTGGGCATATACCTTCTTATTAGTTTCATTTTTATTAATTTTTCCCTTTTTAATATACAATATGTATTTTAGAATAATTCTGTTGAGTTTCAACACAGAAATCCTCCAATTCAAAACTGAAATTTTGAATGCAACTGTACAAAATCGACAAAGATTAATTTGGAAATATTTTATAATTTTACCATAATCAGTCTTTTCCTGCAACAATATGATACACTACATAGCAACTTTTATAACCCCCAGTGACCTTAAAGAGTTTTCTTCCCATTGGTTCCATATGTTTCTTGTCATGATATTTTTAAGGAACAAATGCATTTCTTAACTGTTTTGACTAAAGATGCATATGTGCATATATGCGAATCATATATCTGAACCAAAAGGGCTCTCAGTGATAAATGAGAAAAAATAATTCCTAATATTTTGAATAAATTATTACACCACTCCAAAGAATATCTGAATATTTAAATACATATTCTTGTTCATGTTGTTTTCATTATTATAGTAGTCAAACTTGGGGAATTGTTTTAGACAAATTGTAGTGATAGAAAAAAGCAAAATTGTATGTTATCATTGACTACCATTCGTTTAAAATATTCACTAACTTATAAAAGAATATTTCTCTTAATTTCTCTTATTTTATCTAGCAATATGGCAAAATTTTATACAACTGTCTTCTTCATAGTGCTAATAGGTAATTGGAAAGATACATTATAAAATAATTTGAAAAAAATTTAATGAGAACAAGTGTAAAATTTAATGTTAATTTAAAATATAAGAGAAATATTATATCTAATATTATTCTAATTTTGTAAAAATATATCAAATTATACATGATTGCAATAAAAATCTAAGCCAGGGCTGGGGATGTGGCTCAAGCAGTAACGCAGTCGCCTGGCATGCGCGGGGCACTGGGTTCAATCCTCAGCACCACATAAAAATAAAATAAAAGATGTTGTGTCCACCAAAAACTGAAAAATAAATATTAAAAAATTCTCTCTCACTTTCTCCTCTCTCTTAAAAAAAAAATCTAAGCAATGTTATCAATGGTTCATGTAACTACAAGGTTTATGCTTTCTGATTTAAATTTGCATGAGAATAACTTTGACAATAAAGGTAAGGTATTCTAGTAATGACTAACAAACAAATAAAAGTGTTCTTATACTTTACCAGTAATTTAAAACTTTGACTTCAGAATATTCAAATCAACACAAAGTATAATGTGTGTGTGTGTGTGTGTGTGTGTGTGTGTGCGCGCGCGCACGTGTGTGAAATAAACAGAGAGTTTATCAAATGCCATGGTGAGTACCTATTTTATGCAAAAATTTGAATCTTTCCAAAGATTTATTTTGAAAGCATAACCAGTGTATTTCTCTTGCAAATCCATAAAGAGACTAACTTGCTTGATCAAATTCTTATATGATGTTTTCTTTGATGTGAAGAGAATCATCTATACTTTTGCTACCATGACAAAATTTATAGGAATTGTGTATTCAGAAAAACCCAAAACTATAATTATTAATTAGATTAAAAGTTTCCTCTCAATGTATCAATTTAAACCTGAAAAAAGAACAAATTAATGCTATTTTTCAGTAGTGACAGTATAAACTATCAAATTAAAACAGACAATAATATATGAATTTTGCCATTATCCCTAGATAAAACTGGAGAAATTAAAAGAACTATATTATAAGAAAACAAATATCTTCAATTAATGGTAATAAACGATAAACTACAAGTTATCTACATGGCAAACTAGTGACACTGTTTGCTACCGCATGTTGATTTGGAGGCTATTAAGGAATCATTTGCTAATCAGAATGAAAACAAATGCATTAAAAATATACTATGGCTACCAGTATGAAAATATAAGTGTGAAATCCTCATTCTTACATTGTAATGAAAGGAAGTAGTAATCTTGAGAAAAGCAACAGGATGAGTGTATCTTAAATATTCAAATATTTTTAAAATAAATAGACATTATAAGTGCAACCAAACTATCACAGTCACAGACCACCCCAAATCAAGAAATGTAAAACTTAATATATATTCCAACACCTCAAATACTTAATGAAATCTGAATATAAGAAAGATATATTTTACTTACAATAGTTAGACATGTTCTCATAGACTACCACTAACAAAATCCACACATAACATGTTTGCAAATACAAAGACAAAAGAAAACTCTTTTCCATTTGCTAACATGCATGCTGGCTGCTTTGAAGGCTTTTAAACAAATTCTTACAAAGTATTTGTTATTAGCCCTCATGTCTGTAGTTATACCATGATGTTAGAGGTGCAGTAACTTACAAAATATATATTTTTAAAACACAGTATAAACTGGCTAATGTGGATGATGCTGGATATGTTGGCAATAACCTCATATATCATTATCATGACACAGATAAAACACAGTTGTATAAGGTATTTTACTATAAAAATAGTTATATTACTGCAGATATTACAAATTACCTGGGCTGGCAAACATTATAAACATTTCAAGAATGATTAATTTCTAAAAATAACAAAGTTAAGCAGAGCTTAGAAGTCGAACTTGAGATTTTCACAACTAAAAGAAAAACATGTCTTCAGAGAAAGAATTGTATGGGAAAATATTAGGTAGTAAAATGTCATTTTGTATTTTGGACTTTCCAAGTCTTATGTTTTGTTAGCAGTTATAAAAAGTATATAGAATTTTTAAAAATCACTGACATAAAATAATTTACAACTATAAAATACATTAATAATAAAAAGAAAATTATGTAAAAACAGGTAAATACTAAATAAATATGCATCTGATCTTTGTCTGGACCTAAGAACTATTTAGTATAATAACGTGAACATAACAGAAAGCAGATTAGCTTATAAAGTCCATGAATATAAAAATACATATGTGACTTTAACAAAAAATAGACTTTCAGAAAAAAAGCATGCATAACGTCTTTCCTGAAGAATATTTAATTCCTATGTTTTTTCTGTGAAAATGCTATACAATTTTTTTTCTGTTTCTCATATTAAGTGCCAATGATCTTATTTTCCACCTCTTCACTTGTGACTCTGTTTAAAAAGAAACTTTATTTAAGCTGAGATGTAGTTAAAATATACGAGCACAAGACAAGTCACCTTCAGGACTCCCAAAACTTTGGTGCTTGGGTGAAGTTACATCCTAGGATGAGATCTCCTAGCCCAGTGACCCACAATGGACCCAGATATTCCTTTACTGCCAATGGGAATGAGCTCCAGGGGCCTACATTATTATGGTTATTGTTCTGAAATTTTGCTGTTTTTCCTTGCTCCTAATCACATCAGTAAATTGACAAAAAAAAAGTACACTTTATCTTCATGCAACACTACGATAGCACTAGCAAAGATTGGCCACTGCCTTACTTCCTTCTCTTTCTTTTCTGCCAGTTCTCACTGCATTATAGTAGGGGTTTTGTGCTCTACAGGAAGGGGATACAGCCATGGAAAACAGAAAAAGAGAAATACAGAGGTACACAGAGACATAAAATATGAACAGATAAACATAGAACCAGAGACATTTCTTAATTTTAAAAGTTATATATGTATTTAATGTTGATGTTCTGATTATTTTATTTTGATTATTCTGATATTATTCTGATTATTCTAGAGCAATATGATTATTCAATTAACATAAGCACATTAGAATTAGTTTTTTTAGCTTAGTTTCTAATTTTATCAATATAGAGAGACCTGGCAAAGCTAACCCTCGACAATTATAAATTACCAACTAAAGAGTGATTTAAGTATTCCTACATTTTGGAAATAATTTAGATTAGACAATAATAATGTTAATAATAATTTTTGTTTAGATACTAGTATTTAGAAACTTCTTGTAAAACTTGAATACTAAGGTTGAAGTAAAGAGAAGATTGTCTTCAAGTCTCAGGTTGAGACTAAGGGTAGTTGCATTTTTTGCTTCTCTAATGTTTAACCACTTCAAAGTAAATAAGGTGTAGGAAAAAATGGAAGACTTATCAAATACCAACTACTATATTAGAAGTTTTATATATATTATTCCATCCATTACTTAAAATACCCTGCAAGAATTTGTACCTTACAGATAACAAACAGGCTTAAACTTTTTAACGTACTATAAGCTCCTTGAGGAAAGAAATGCAAGTCTTTTGTTCAGTGTTATATCTTTAGTATCAAGCACAGTGTTCTGGCTAAGTTTACTAGTGATAAATGACATAAATTAACTAGTTTACAAAAAAATAGGGTTTCTGAGCTAGTTGGTGGAACAGTTAGAATTTTATCTCAGGTCTTTCAGGTTTCAAAACCCAGTCTGAGTGTCAAAAGAACATGAAAGAGGCAGGTAACCAGTGTTTCTGCCTCACGTACTCCAAATTAACAGAAGGTCCTTGAATTTAATTTCTCTCAATGTCATTTAGCAGCTATACTACCTCAGTCAAGTTGCGTTACCACTCAATATCTCAATATATTTTTCTGTGTAAAGATAACAGTAACAGTAATCACAAGTAATAAAAACCCATGTGACTGTATTAAGGATTAATTAAACCAATATATGAAGCTTATGGCCATAAAATCAAGAGTCAAGATTATTATTTACTTTGGAAGAAGGGATAGTCATAAAAGTTATTATTCAGAAAAGCTAATATCCAGGGTTCAGGAGGGCAAACAAAGCTGGACATCTCAACAGTATACATGTAGATGCCATCAGAGAATGTTTTAGACACAAAAATATTTTGAAAACTATCAGACATTTTAACTCATTCATCTGAGTATTTTCAATCATACAGTATTTCTTTAAGCCAGGATTGATGGACACTCTAAAAAGCCCTATCCTGCCTGTTACAATTTACCACTTCATTAAAGGTATGTTCCTCTACTTATAAGCAAGTAGGATTCCAAAGGACTGTTCATAGAGTACTTCAGTCAAAAGTCAAAAGTGGCAGCACCAAGACTAAGGAGAAGACATTCTATAAAAGAAAAAAAAAAAATATGCATTTCTTTGGTGCTAACTTTTAAAATATCATAGAAGGTAATAAGAATAAAGTTTATAAGTAAAAAAATCCTGAATATTATTAGTCTACTTTGGTTAAAATTCAAGATAATTTTAAGTAGTTCAAATAAAACAGAAAGGATTACTTTGGTTGTTAACCCTCAAATAGTTTACCAGGGAAATATTCTACGTGTTCTATGAATATATCAGAAGTTTTCAATGAATTTACATACTTCTCAGACTTATCTGGAGATATTCTGGGTGTGTTTGTGTATGTTTCTGTGTGTTTACTATACACACTATGCTCACAATCCAAGATCAGTGATCCATGGCTCAGCCATGTTTGAAGCCCAATAAATACATACAAGATGTCACTTTTTACAACCAAAAAATTCAGCTCTGGAAAAAGATAATCTTTCCCACCATGTCTACTTTTGCTATTTTTAAATACCTTCCTCAAACAAGGGTAATTTTAAAGTGACCATTTGAACAAAAATCATGTATGTGTGTAATTCTTAGTGCGAATATCAAATGAAATAGTTCTCATGGCCAGCTAATTCCTGGTTGTTTTAATTCACTAAAATAAAAATAATCTGGATGGACACAGTATTATGATGAAGAAAATTAACATGTTTGAAGACAAATTTTTCACTCACTGAGCATGATTTTTTACATAAGGTATTTATTTAATCCTCAAAGTAATCTCAAGTAGCTAGTTTTATTTTGCTCTTTTTAAATTAAAAATTAATTTTAATCACCTTTAGATGTATGTATAATTAGAGATGCATTCATTTGAGTGATATGATACCTATTGCCCCATATAACAAAATGTTTGGTGTACTCATGTATGCAAATGTAAGTGAACCATCAGTATATGAATTAAGAAAACATTTTGAAATTTTTGACAATTTATTTAAAACAAGGTATAAATAGGATTTTATTCTCATGTTTACTACATACCTTATAACATGTTAGAACTAGATATATTAAATCTGACGAAATTTAGAGGAAAACTTCAAAAAGGAAAGAAGTTATTATATCCAGTTTTTATTTTTTATCATGACAGTAGAATGCAATTCAAATGGAAATAAGCAATTGCATCATTGGTGAACAATGGGTTTCTGTAGACTGTTAAAAACTAAAAGTGAACTAAAGAGGCTAAAAATGCATTTCAGCTGCTTGCTACAACTGTAAAATTCTGAAACATCCTAAAAACTGGCAAATACAGCTGTGCCTCTTTTTCTTTCCTATAAGTACTATCAATGTATGAGATAGTACTAAATCATTTTCATCTTAGTGCAAACCCAATGATAATTAGCACAAAACTTTAAATTATAAAAAAGGAACACATGAACATATATATAGACTTAAATTTACCTATTTTGGAAAGATTCAGCGAATACATTAAGATGTACAAAATATGTCAGTCATCCTTCCATACTGAATGATTATGAATTTTATAAAATTTGCAAAGGCACATGACTTCTATACTATTATATTTGTGTAAGAAATAACAAGTTTATTGAATAAAATGAGTTTATATGTTCATTATGGAGTATATTAGCACGTTTCTGCAAAATTACCTTTCTCTAAAAATGAAGGGATATATTCATACTATTCTCTTGTAGCGTTTTTGTTTTGTTTTGCATTTTGTTTTTGCAATGAAAGGTATATGACAAAAACAATTTCACTCTAATGAGAGGTTAGAGTTTATACTTTGTGTATTAAAGATTGTATGAAATAGTAACTCTAAAAAAATGATTACTTAGTCTGGGAAAGCAGAGTTTCTTTCATCATTTTTCTAAATGTTTATACCTTTAACATTCAAATTTTTTTAAGCACAAAAACATGTAAGCCCCCAAATTCACAATGATATAATACAGCTGAATTTCCAAAAGTGTGATAAAACAAAAAAAATGCAGTTTTTAAAAATTAAAAATAAAAATAGCAAAGCCGTTTGGTTTTGCAAACATTTCATGGGCACTTTAAGAAATTCAATTGAAAAGTTGTATTTACCAAAGCTAAAATTACACATATGGTACTTACTCATTTTAATATATGATTTTTAAAAAACTAGAAATTATCAGAGCAAGGTTTTTGGAGAAAAGGTCTAGCACGAATAAGTGAAATGACATTAAGCATTATATAAAAATCTAGTTAAAGATCTTACCATGAACTATTGGTGCTAAGAGCATCATGAAGGTTAGTAGCTGTGATGGCCACATGGCTGTGGGCTTGGGCGTGAGAATTCCTCAAGAATGTATGTTTCAAACGAGAAACAAAGTCACTGTGTTTGTGGTTCCTCTTCTGTACTCCAAGATTGATAATTAAAAATTAAAAAAAAATCAAAAAGTAAAAGAAAAATTCCTCAAAAATTGAAACACCAATATTCCAAATATGAAACCTGCAAAAAAGAAGAAAAAAAAGGCGGTGTGGTGGTTATCAATTAGAAGGTATTCTTATTTTAATTCCCTGAAGAATTGCTTTATTTCCTCTTTAAATACCTGTTTTCTGTTCCCATCTTTTTTGTGTACTGAGGATTGAACCCAGGGCACTCTACCACAGAACTGCATCCCAGGACCTTTTTACTTTTTATTTTGATTTTGAGACAGGATCTTGCTAAATTGCCAAGGCTGGCCACAAACTTGAGATTCTCCTGCTTCAGCCTGCCTAGTCTCTGGGATTAAAAGCATATACCACCGCATTCAACATTTTTTCAACTAAAGAGCCTAAACATCAACATAAAATGAGTAAATAAACTAAAAACATTTTTATGCAAGTATTACCATAGTTTTTATACCTCAGACTCAAACCATCTCTACTGGACAAATTAATTTAAATATACTAATTTTAATATGTATAAGGAGACTTGAGGACTGCTTTTCATAAGTATTTCCATACATATATAATTTTACTAACAGAATAGTAAAATATCATCACTCACCAAATATAATTTTTACTAATATTAAAATAGTAAAATATTTTCATTCTTCACTATTACTATAAGTTTGAAAGGGAAAGTTAAGTTACTTTCATTTTAGGCTCTTATATTCTTTCAGAAATTTTCCTACATAACTACATTACTTTTCTAAGCATTTTATAACAATTGTGATTACAGATTTATAAAAGATGCTACTTTTATGTTTGATTGTCTAAAATCTCAATACTGAAATTTAATGCACAATACAACCTAAATTACAATTTTAAAAATTTTATTAAAATGTGCTTCCAGCCAGGTGCAGTGGTACATACCTGTAATCCCAAACATCTCAGGAGACTGAGGCAAGAGGATCTCAATTTCAAAGCCAGCCTCAGCAACTTAACCTTTATCATATCAAAATTACAAGTTTATCAAACTATTTTATTTTTTTGTTCACTTAAATCCCAGTAGTAAGAACACAAATTCTTAACTACCTGATCTCAATTACTGTTCTAGAACTGTGATCTCCAGTAAGTCACTTAATGACTTGGTGTCTCAGTTTCCCTGTTTATATAAAGGTAGAAGTAATGTTATGTAATTTATAGGGTTATAAAAACATTAAGTGAGTTGAAACTGGTAATTTTATATTATATACCACACATTAAAATGTGTTTTATCCAGAGCAATGTTGTCATGGACTAAATATCATATGATTAATTTAATTTAATATTTAATTGTGATGATTATATTATGTAAATTATGAGAATGAACAGATTGCTCATAACCTACAAGAAAGTATACCACTATTCATAGAATACTTTTTTTAGATAAGTAAACTTTTTAGGATGACTTCTTCCAATTTATATCTTGTCATTAACTTTACTAAACCAATCAATTTTTATAAAACAGGGACATTTTAATTAAATCCTTTCTAAAGCAAAGTTCTTAATATACAAAAAAAAAACAAGCAAAGATATTAGGGATGCACTAAGTCACATAAGACAGCATCCAATGTATCCATGATTTATTAATAAATATTGCATAGTCATAAACATATAGTAATGCTTTATAATCTTGTCCTACAAGGTGATGTTGGACATTGATCCCAAAAATGCCTTCCTAATTTTACTCAGCAATAAAAGATAATAAAATCATAGCGTTTGCAGGTAAATGGATGGTGTTGGAGAAAACAATGCTAAGTGAAGTTAGCCAATCCCAAAAAAACAAATGCTGAATGTTTTCTCTGATATAAGGAGGCTGACTCATAGTGAAGTAGGAAGGGGGAGCATGGGAGGAATAGATGAATTCTAGTGAGGGAAAAGGGGTGGGAGGGAAATGGAGGGGGCAGGGGATTAGCAAGGATGGTGGAATATGATAGACATCATTATCCAAACTATATGTATGAAGACACGAATTGGGTGTCCACATACTTTATATACAGAGATATGAAAAATTGTAGTATATATGTGTAATAAGAATTGTACTGCATTCTGTTGTCATTTTTTAAAATCAATAAAAAAATAAAGTCTAAAAACAAAATTACGTTAAAAAAAAAAACTGCCTTCCTAAAAAGCCATTTTACATGGAACACTCCTTCCAATATGTAATGGAATCTCTATGATACATTAATTCATGACGAAAAGGAGCAGGGCAGCAAGATGAAAATTTAAATGACTAACTCGTCTTCTCCCATCACTATCAAAGTGTTAATATGTTTCATATGACAAGAATGAGGCAGAAACAAAATGAGTCTCAAAGGAGTTTAGACTGAGTAAAATATATAATGAGCTCAAAATGCTAGTTAAAGTTTTCAATTCTGAGAATGTATAAATATGTTTTTCCTTTAAGGCTTTCTTATTTGTTAAATAAGTATATTTATTAGTTCTCAATTGGGAGAGTACATGAGGCTATATGATGGAATTGTAAAGCATGCTGAGTTTGGATCCTACTATTTCTCATAGAAGTTTTTATACATTAAACAAGTTCTCCTAACAATTTGACCCTGAAAACTAAAGAATCACTGTAAGGTTCAAGGATCTTTCCTATATTCTAATATTTATGAGACCAAAGAACATTGTATGAAATAATTACTAATAAAACACTTAACTATTGAGACTAGTTAGTTGTAATAATGAGTAGAGTGTTCTAATAATGAATGCAATCTTGAACAGTTCTATCTCATTTTGAACATTAATAAAGGACAGATTAATTGAATTCAAAAATTCACTCACATATTTTTTTGTCAATTTGATTCACATGTTTGCTGCATTTGGTTACTGGGGTTTGTGATATATAAAAGGCATGATTCTTGCATTGAAATGGGGGGAAAAGGAGGAGAAGGAAGAGGAAACAATGAGGACAGGGAGGAAGAAAAGGACAAGAGATAATGCAGGATAGGCAAAGATTAAAATATGAATCATAATTTATGATCTGTAAATCGAATTTTTAAAAAAGAAACAAAGTGTTATAAACAATACGGATGATAACACTGTGTGGCTGATCCGGAAAACCTGCAAGAAGAGAGGAGAAATTGTGCTAGAATTTGAATAATGAATGAGACTCCCCTGAACAGCAGTTGGACAAAGAACACTCTGGATTAAGGATTGTTATAGTAAAGGCAAAGGTGGTCAAAGACAGCATGTTGTAGAAGGGCAAGTCATCTAGTTTGTCAGGATTAAGTAAGAACTATAGAATGTAATATTAAGGATCCATTCAGATAGAACAGAAATGAATGGAATGCAGTACAAAGAAATGTGAATTCAACTTGATTTGAGTACAAATCGGGCGATTTGTAACATATAATTGCATGAAACATCTATACATATAGATCAGCATAACCTCTGTCTTAAGAAGGAAAAATATTTACATTGAATATATTCCAAGGAATTTTTTAGTTCTTCTATATTGATACTAAACATACAAACACTATTTTTTAAAAATTCTTTAATATACCTGATAGTTGGTTTGAGATAAGGAGCTTGATTAAATTGAATAAATACCAGAAATTGGATTACTAAAGGAGGCATTAAATTAATAAACCAACTATTATTTATGATATCTAATATGTCACTACATGAAAAATAATGCAGGCTTTGCATTTACATAATAAGACACCATAGTCAGAGTTCCAAATTTGCATAACACTGCTTAGCAGCCATTATGCTATTTCAGATCAAATATTGATTTCAGAGAATTACCAACACTTTTAGATATTTGTTATACATTTGGCAGTGACCATTTATCTGCACAGATGTATATTTTATAATGTACACAAGTTAAATACAACCTGGAATAAATTCGCAAATACAGTAAGTATGTATTGGCCTTAACCTATATCTGAATGTGATAATAATTTCTTAGTTCTTTATGTCTGCAAAATGTCCTTACTTCCTTAAAAAATAAAAATCTAGGCTACCATCATAAAGGCTAAGCCAGGAGCTGGGGATGTAGCTTAGCTGGTAGAGTGCTTGCCTTGAAAACACAAGGCCTGGGGTTCAATTCCCAGTACCATCTCTCTCTCTCTCTCTCTCTCTCTCTCTCTCTCTCTCTCTCTCTCACACACACACACACACAGACACACACACACACACACACAGACACATGTCTGAGGCAGGAGTAATAGCATAAACAGAGTGAGAAGTACCTAGTTTTAAATCCTATTTGCATTGTTAGCTATCTGACCACAGTAAATTATCAAAAATTGTTACATCCTAATGTGTAAATCTGAATTTCATACTTTTTTTACCAGGTGTTTTAAGGCTTAAAGAAAGGCAATACATATAAAGAACCTATAAAGATTCCTGGCAAGAGTATAAATTCAATAAATGAGAAAAGTTCTTGTTCCCATTTAATGATGGGATTTTTTTTCAAAAGTGGGGTTATGAATGGTAAATGAGATTACATTTGGTAGTAAGTTGGGTAGAAAAACATTTGATAGGAGTTTGTGAGTGGTTGAGTGGAAAAGTGGATAGAATCAGAAGCTACATTGTAAACACCATGCTTTTAGAAGATTAAATTGGTCATAGCATATAGAAGGAAAATGGGGAGAGAAGAAAAATACCTTAGGTAAGCAGTGTCATCAACAATATTTGCCAGTGTTAGTTTGGTGGGAGTACACAGTGCTTTGATTTAAAATACAGATTATTTGGAGAAAGTCAAGACAATGAGTTTTAGAAATATTTCTGTTCTATGATTTGTGTGAAAGGAAAAACAAATCAGCAGGGAAAAATATAGAATGGATTTGAAGATACAGTAAGAAGATTCAAACTGGGAGTGAGGAGACAAGCTCAGGAATAATGCAAACCATCAACTAAGAACTTTGGTTCCATCCTTCCCTCAGTCCCACCCCACTGTCTCCTCCATGGGCTCCAGAAGATTAACTCAAGAAAGACGGGTTTCTATTCAATTAATCATAAGGTTAATTTGAATTTTATTTCTATTTAATTAATTTTAAGTTAGCATTAATTTTAAAGTTACTTAAATATGTTTTAAGAAATGAAATGATAGAACACTAACAGTTTTCGTTGTTGCATAAATAAAATACACATCCCCTTGTAGCTGTATTGTAAATAATTATAATTTGAGGATAAATTAGAAAACAAGCCATTTAGGAAGGTAATTTTAATAAACCCTTTTAGAATGAAAGACTCATTTAATTATCTTTCAGATAATATTATGATCTAATGAGTGTCTTAATGTTTAGGAACATATTTGGATTTAATGAACAATGCTATTTTTGGCTTTAGAGCAGTACATCTTTTATCCAAGAAACAGATTGATGTTTTACACTGGATCATTTTCTTGTGAAGTACCCTTGACTTAACCTCTTTCCTTAGATCTTAAACAGAATCTGATTGGAGCTTATTTCCAATAGGCTTTGAGTAAAGCAATATTTACCTCCATTTGATATGCTTAACTGAAGATGAAATCAATAAGTGTTAACAAAAGGTAAGTACAAATAACTGTTAGTGCACCTAGTATGGGAGACATTGCAATTGCTTGACAATTACATAATTAGAACTCAAAAAGTGGATCTCATGTTCTTTCCATACATACAATTTGTAAATAAATCACATACCTTGCTCTTTAAAGAGAAAATACTGAGCTGGGGATACAGCTCAGTGTTAGCTCACCTGCTTTGCACATGAAAAGCCACACAGCCCTGGCTTCCATCAACACACCACAAATAAGTTAATTAATTTAAGTACTTATCGTGGATAGGCAGAACTAACATCATCAAAATGGTGATATTACCAAAAGTTCTCTATAGGTTTAATGCAATGCTAATCAAAATCCCAATGGCATTTCTTGTAGAAATAGATAAAGCAATCATGAAATTCATATGGAAAAATAAAAGACCCAGAATAGCAAAAGTAACTCTAAGCAGGAAGTGTGAATCAGGCGGCATAGCGATACCAGATTTCAAACTATACTACAGAGCAATAGTAAGAAAAACAGCATGGTACTGGTACCAAAACAGAAGGGTGGACCAATGATACAGAATAGAGGACACAGAGACTAATCCACAAAGTTACAACTATCTTATATTTGATAAAGGGGCTAAAAGCATGCAATGGAGAAAGGATAGCATCTTCAACAAATGGTGCTGGGAAAACTGGAAATCCATATGCAACGAAATGAAACTGAATCCCCTCCTCTCACTATGCACAAAAGTTAACTCAAAATGGATCAAGGAGCTTGATATCAAATCAGAGACTCTGTGTCTGATAGAAGAAAAAGTTGGCTACGATCTACATATTGTGGGGTCAGGCTCCAAATTCCTTAATAGAACACCCATAGCACAAGAGTTAATAACAAGAATCAACAAATGGGACTTACTTAAAATAAAAAGTTTTTTCTCAGCAAGAGAAATAATAAGAGAGGTAAATAGGGAGCCTACATCATGGGAACAAATCTTTACTCATTACACTTCAGATAGAGCCCTAATATCCAGAGTATACAAAGAACTCAAAAAATTAAACAATAAGATAACAAATAACCCAATCAACAAATGGGCCAAGGACCTGAACAGACACTTCTCAGAGGAGGACATACAATCAATCAACAAGTACATGAAAAAATGCTCACCATCTCTAGCAGTCAGAGAAATGCAAATCAAAACCACCCTAAGATACCATCTCACTCCAGTAAGATTGGCAGCCATTATGAAATCAAACAACAAGTGCTGGCGAGGATGTGGGGAAAAGGGTTCACTTGTACATTGCTGGTGGGACTGCAAATTGGTGCGGCCAATTTGGAAAGCAGTATGGAGATTCCTGGGAAAGCTGGGAATGGAACCACCATTTGACCCAGCTATTGCTCTTCTCAGACTTTTCCCTGAAGACCTTAAAAGAGTGTACTACAGGGATACTGCCACATCAATGTTCATAGCAGCACATTTCACAATAGCTAGACTATGGAACCAACCGAGATGCCCTTCAATAGATGAATGGATTAAAAAATGTGGCATTTATACACAATGGAGTATTACTCTGCACTAAAAAATGACAAAATCATGGAATTTTCAGGGAAATGGATGGCATTACAGCAGATTATGCGAAGTGAAGCTAGCCAATCCCTAAAAAACAAATGCCAAATGTCTTCTTTGATATAATGAGAGCAACTAAGAACAGAGCAGGGAGGAAGAGCAGGAGGAAAAGATTAACATTAAACAGAGACATGAGGTGGGAGGGAAAGGGAGAGAAAAGGGAAATTGCATGGAAGTAGAAGGAGACCCTCATTGTTATACAAAATTACATATAAGAGGTTGTGAGGGGAATGGGAAAAAAAACAAGGAGAGAAATGAATTACAGTAGATGGGGTAGAGAGAGAAGATGGGAGGGGAGGGGAGGGGGATAGTAGGGGATAGGAAAGGTAGCAGAATACAACAGTTACTAATATGGCATTATGTAAAAATGTGGATGTGTAACTAATGTGATTCTGCAATCTGTATTTGGGGTAAAAATGGGAGTTCATAACCCACTTGAATCTAATGTATGAAATATGATATGTCAAGAGCTTTGTAATGTTTTGTACAACCAATAAAAAAAGGAAAAAAAAAACAAATGGAAAAAAAATTAAAAAAAAATAAAATTTCAAGTTTTTATCAAAAATTTTGTGAAAAAAATCATTTTTAAATGAGAACAGCTATTATTTCAATGCATATTCAAAAGGTGCTGATTCCTTTAAAATGTCATTTATGATAATAATTAAAGATTAATTATTTCATGTTTTAAAGAGAGGTAAAAGTTAAGAAGGACAAGCAAGCTATAGTTAAAACATTCAAAATATATCAGGTATCTACTGAAAACCACATAAATCCATTTGAAGAGGAACATGGACTCTATTCCAAAATCTACATGAAACCAAACAAAATGATAGTTCTCCTATAGAAACAGTTAACTTTATTAAGTATTTAATATTTTTAATATGTGTGTCCCTGATTCATGCCCACAATAGGTGCTATAGGTGCTCTATCACCATTCTTTTTTTTTTTTTTTTTTCTTTTGAGACAGGGTCTCTATTAGCAGCCCAGGATAACCTCAAACTTTTGATCCTCCTACCTCAGCCTCCTGAGTTTGCTTGGATGACAGGTTGTACCACCACCAAGCCTGACAGGCACTATTCTTAAAGCTTCTCATGTACTAACTCACTTAATTGATTGTAAATATTAATATTATGATTCTCTTATAACAACCCCATGAAGAAGGGGCTATTTTATTCCTAAATAGCAAGTGAGGAAACTGAGGGATACAGGTTAAAATATTGCTGAGGTCACATAGCTAAAAATAACTAAGCCAAGATATATTTAGACTGAGTTAGATTTGCACTTCAGTCTAGACCCAAGGTTTTAGCTTACAATCATTAGATTCCACTGTCTCTCATCTTGCTCTTGAATACTGATTATGCAACACACCTTTGAAAAAGTAAGGATTTTTAGTTATGAATAGTTTAATTTGCATATTGAATAAAGTATGATAAAGAGCTAGGATACAGCTATACACTGAAATATTCAAACTTCACCTTATGAAGACTGTGTCAAAAACAGAATGCACACAATATTTTTTCACTTCTGAATGAGTCCCATGTAGATCATATATGTCTTTGGCATATTTAAATAAATACTGAAGACCAGTATTTATCCAGGCATATTCTGGGCGAGTGAGGGGAAAGACCACTAATTTCATTTGAAAAACAACATAGTAACAATGATCTTGGAAGTTCTCAAGAGCCAAGAAAGTGTTTTATCTTAAGTAACAGAACATGTTTTTTAAAATCTGAAAAAGAATACAAAGGCACTTACCGAATAAATATTTGAAATGGTTTCAAAATATAGCCTTATTGTTTTCAATGATCATGAGAAAGTTATTCTGTTAGTAATATAATTTTCCTGATAAGGGAACTGAGATCATTTTGAATATTACTGAGAATATGGAAAGATATTTCAAAATAGAATTACTCTTGACTTTCCTATTCTTATTTTAAATGACAGGCCAAGATAACTTTAAATGTTTCTAATACTTATTAGATTCTTACTATCTAGGGAGCCCTTATGAGTAGGATAGCCTAGCGTTGTCTTATGTTAAATTATATTTTAGGCAATTTTGTAAAAATTACTTGAGTAGTTCATGATTGACAACTGTGGCATTATATCTGGAGACCATGTGTATTATAAGTGCAATTCCAGGATTTAATTTAAAACCAACATAATATTATTTTCTCCTGAGAAGTTCTAAATAATATTATCAATGTAACTGATACTATACTCAAGATTGGCAATGAGTTATTCCCATTGCTGGGTCAATGATTTTGAAGTGTCAAATTAGATCACCAGAATCACATTAAACTACAGTGTGGATTTGGGGGACTAAAGTAGGAACAATGTGCCATTTTTTAACACTAGTTTCCTCTGCAAACAATGATAGGCCCTACATAATTGAACTAACAATAAAGTTAGAATAGTGCAGGTTAAAGTATATAAGGCAGTAATTAATGTTAAATTCATTGTATTCCAGCTTCTTCTACATGGTAAGTAAAAAAATACATATGTACTTATACTTTGTTTGAAGACTTCTCAAAACAAAGAGAACTGTAGGAGAATGTATAGCTCACAAGTTAGAGTAGTACATCATAGTTTCCTTTTGGTTTAATTACCATGTGTGGTCAAGCCAAACACCTCTTTCATATTATTTGGTTTTAAATCATGTATGTTCACAATGTAAAAAAAAAAAAATCAATGTGATTTTTCAAAAGGAATTTTAGTATTAGTAAGATATTACTATAAAATGTTACAAATTTTTAAAATGCAAAGTGAACTTAAGTCAATGCTTTAGCATCTCCTTCTATAAAAAGAATATGTGTACACCGTGCTTGAAATATTTTTTCAGATTATGAAGGAATCATATCTTTTATGATTCCCAAAATATTATAATATTGCTTTCCTATATTTAATTCCCTACAGTTAGTGTATCAGTAGGACAACCAGGCAGGAGAGAAAACACATGTGTTTTGAAATTATCTCATCTCAGTAGGGTGTACCTGGATAGGTCTCAAATTAAACACCTTCCTTAATGGGGCCCATTATGTAGTATCGGTGCTTAAAATACCCACAGGGAGTCAGGGACCATTACTACCAAGGGAAAGTTTCTAAGGCTGTGGCATATGATGCAATATTTCTGCTATAACTTTAGCCTGACTAGAAATTCATTTAAATATGTATTTATGATTTTAAAATCAATAGTTAACACAGTAAGGTTACTAAGACACAGTTTGAAAACAGGAGCCCATCAACACATTTTATTGTAACTGATAATTAGCATTTATAAATGACTAGTCCATTATGAATGGGTCATTTTACAAAAGATAACTTTTAAGATAGCTGATTAAATCGCAAGTACAGTCTTCAGGAAAAGAAATTAGTATGGAAAGTAAATTTAATCGTTTTTAAGTTCTTCAAATATTGCAAATAATTACTGGGCATGCATTTGTAGAAACATTTAGCAAATACATACAACTTAGTAGAAATATGATCATCAATAAAGAATTCCCCATGCTTTATTTCATTTCATTCAACCATAACAATACAAAGAATGTCTAAGTTTGAAATACTAATATACTAATATATTAATATATATAATATATACTAAATACTAATATATATTTCCCAAATAAGGAATCCCATTTTGTTACCAAAAATATCTCCTCAGCATTAAAGAGGTTACTTGGGAGGTAAAAAAAAAAAAAAAAAAAATAGGAGGTTAAAAAAAAATCAGAATGAAACCATCTTTTTTTTTTTTTTTTTCAATTCATCCTGCTTCAGTTAGTTCTATTAGGGTAAAAACTGACCTAGTCCAGCATCAGGAGAACAATAGAGCAGCACAGTTCAGTAATAAGTTGGCAAATTTTTGGGAAATACAACAACAAAAGAATATGAGTTCATAATCTAATGCCATGTCTATTCAACTAATATGTATATGTTGATATATTTATAATAATAAAGAAATAACATCTCAATTCATATGGTGCCAATCATGACATTTACAAAGGTACACTGACTCACTCCTAAAAAAGTCAAAAAATTAATACTACAAATTTTCTGACATTGAGAGATAAGGTAATCATCCCAAAATAATACCTTTACTTAGGACAATAAGTAAGACCCAAAAGAGATTTTGGTTAGTGGCAAAAACAAAACATGAAAACAAAAAGACAGCCTCATTAAGAAAAGAGGAAGTACATGAAACCTAAACATAACACAGGACCTTAGCCAGAGAACTTTGCAACACATACTTTGAGTATCTATACTACTCAAAATACACAAAAACTGGAAATTTTCATGAACTCTTTTCACTGATATGAGACAGATGGTATTCTGTAAGGTGACTATTTTTAAATTTCCCATTAGGTTATAAGATATACTATGTAATTGTCTTCAAGTTACATTTTATTTAATTTAGGCCAACCTAATCTAAACAGAGATCATGAAACTGAAATGAAGAAAGAACACTTCCAAAATGCATAAAACTGGCTGTCCAAAATATTATGACAGACTATTTTTAAAGACAGATTCACAAGAAATTTTTTCATAAAATGTTGTGTTCTCAATAATTGAGACCTGTTCTATAAATGGGTTAATGGCTCTTATGTATCAAAAGACATCACTATTTCGATGCCTGAAAAAGCTCCCCCCCACCTTTAGTAAAAACATGTTTGGGTTCTGGAGTCAAAAAAAATGATGTTTAAGTAAATAAATCATTTCTATGTTCAGTCTTCTCAGCAGTGGTTATTCACAAGGACAATACAGAAGCACCCAGCTTCCAAAGTAATCCAAACTGGGATGTTATACAGAAAGATGTATAGTGTCATAGTTTAACCCTTGCCTACAGCTAAAAATAAAGTAAGGGAACACACATGAACTGTGATGGAAAATCCATAAGTTATAACCAAGCTGGCATATTTTTAGAAATATGAAAATCGGGGTAATTTTTAGTCCAATATTATATTTAATATTCTTGATGTTTTTCTCACAGGGATAATGGATGAAGACCAAAGTAAACAATTTCTTACCACAGAAAATGTTGAAAGATTTTTAGGTTACAATATTTTAAATTCAATAACAAAATCTATGCTAATGTTTTGATAGTTAAAAATCTGGTGAGTTAAAACAATTGAAAATCTAACACTTATCAATTTTACAATAAATGATTTTCAAGGTTTGATTTTTCCAGCATGACAGAAATTAATGAGCATGACTTATGTTTGAAGATGATTCAAAGATTAATTTCTCTTTCTAATTTATAACACCAATTTATTTTCAGTGATATTTTACATTAAGATATTTGCTAAAATACCTCAAGACAATGAGATGCAGAAAGAAAATATATTTTTATGAAAATTTACCAATGATTTTTTTAAATGACATGCAAGCAGCATGAGAGTCTAATCACAAAGTTAGACCCTTTACTTCTTTTTTTTCCTTTTTGCTTAAAAATATTAAGATAAATGAAAGATAATAACTTTTCTCCAGTGGAAGAATAAGGAGACTGTTAACTAAGTAAATTGAACTAAATATAATAGTGGCCTTTGAAAAAAATCCCTTTATAATGTCTTTTACCATTATTGAAAATGCATATTCCAATACGTAGTTTAAAAAAATAAATCAAACAAAATATCCCAACCTCTTGTTAACATAAATGTGTGTATAGACAAACTTTAATGTCCTTTAATCATCTTATTAGGAAATTTCTTTTATTGTAACAAACTTCAGGATTTTGCCCACATGAAGAACATGTACCTTTCTAGTGGCTCTTGTTGGCTTTTCAGTGTTAGATAATTTTGAGGTTAATTTTCCTCCAGCTCTGTCATTTGCATGTGAGGAGGTAAAATAACTAAGACAACAATAAGGACATCCTTAGTCATCACTCAGGAAGTGCAAAGCACTTCTATGATTTGTAACTCTTTATTCTTCTCTATGTATAGTGTATGAATAAGATTTTGCAGTTACTACATTAATTCTAGTCAGAATGAAGAAAATGCATGGAATGCTTTAATTTAACTAAATCCTATCAGTGAGCTTAATTAGGTCATTGTATCTAATTAGGTCATTGACAGTTTTACAGTCTCAGACTCTAGGTGCCTGAAATAAATGAAAGTTCATGACTACAGCCAGAATATTACTAGAGGTGTTGTTAGATACATTTTAATTTAATAATTATACCTGAGGCATCAATATTGATCAATATAAATTGCTTAGCAAATAAATCAATGTCTCAGAATGATTCCCTCTAATTTAATATTAAGAATTCTGGTAATCCCAGAGGACTGAGAGGCTAAGGCAGGAGGACGGAAAGTTCAAAGCCAGTTTCAGCAACTTAGCAAGACCCTAAACAACTAAGTGAGAGCTTGTCTCAAAATAAAAAATAAAAAGGCTGGGAATGTGGTTCAGTGGTTAAGAACCCCTATTCCAATCTCTGGTGTGTGTGTGTGTGTGTGTGTGTGTGTGTGTGTGTGTGTTTTTAAGAATTTTGAAATCCATTTGCATTTCTCTAATGTTGAGCACATTTTCAAATCCCTTTTGGCTATCTCTTATTTTCTTTTGAGAAATGTATATGCAGGTCTTTTGCTCAGTTTTTAAATTGGGTTGTTTTTGTTTGTTTTACAACTGAGTTGCTTGAAATCCTTATATATTTTGAATATGAATGACCTGATTAGGAAAATATGGTATATATATATATATATAGGCAAAGCATGTTATTTCACCTTAAGAAAGAAGGAAATCTTACTACCTAAAACAACACTGATGGGGCTGGGGATGTGGCTCAAGTGGCAGCCCGCTCGCCTGGCATGCGTGCAGCCTGGGTTCGATCCTCAGCACCACATACAAACAAAGATGTTGTGTCCGCCGAAAACTAAAAAAACTAAAAAATAAATAAATAAATAAATATTAAAAAAAAAACCCAACCAACACTGATGAACTTGGAGGACACTGTGTTAAGTGAACTAAACTGGACACAGAATGGCAAATATTAAATGTCCTAATTTACCTCAATTACATGTGAAATCTAAACTAGTGAACTTCATAGACTCAAAGAACAGAGTGGTTGCTGGCAGCAACGGTGAAGCAGGAGATGGGGAAATGTTGGCTTAAGGTACTAAGTTTCAGTTATATAAGATAAATGAAAGCTGGAGATCTGATATATAATATGGTATATAATGTATTGTACCTTTGAAATTTTTTAAGTATTATGACAAGAAGGAGGAGAAGGAACAAAAGAATAGAATATGGTAATTTTATGGGGTGATGGATATGCTACTTAGGATGCTTATGATAATCATTTCATGATTCACACATTCATCAAAATATCAAGTTATACACCTTAAATACATGTCACCCTCTTTATAAATTACACCCTTGATATGGTTTTAGTATGAAGTATTCTCAAGAAGCTCATGTGTGAGACAATGCAAGAAAATTTAGAGGTGAAATGATTAGATTATGAGAATCTTTACTTATCAGTGTATTAATTTATTTATATGGATTAACAGAGTGGTAACTGTAGGCAAGTAGGTGGTAGCTGGAGGAGTAAGTAACTTGGGATGTGTTTTGGGGGTTTACATTTTGTCCTTGGTGAGCAGAGCTCTCTCCTCCTTATTTTTTCCTGGTTTGAAACTGCTTTCCCTTGCCATGTCCTTCTACTATGATATTCTGTCTCTCTTTGACCCCAGAGTTATGTAGTGAGCTGACCATGAAAAGAACCAACAATGTACCCCAAATAAACTTGTCCTCTTTCCATTGTTCTTGTCAGGTCTTTTGATCTGATTAAACAAAACATACTAAAACATACCTCAATAAAGTAGAAAAACATTTTTAAATAAAATAAAAAATAATTCTATATATTTGGATATGACAAGTATGTTCATTTTGTAATGAAAGGGGAAATTAAAGGGGAACAATATTAATATGAACATGAATGTTTTCAATATCATGTAAAGACTGTTTTATCATTTTGCTTCTAAGGTACGTGTTTCCAATGAATTCAACCCTGGAATTTCCTAAGTCCTGTATTTTTAACCCTCATATTACCTAGTTACCTTAATCTAGACAAAGCACCATGGTATTTCCTCTCATGCTGGGCTCAGTAAACACTTTCTGATTTAAATCTTCTTTAGTTTCCTAAACTTCTTTAAAAGATTATGTTTAAAGGTTTCCAAATAATAGCTCCCTTTCATGGAGGAAGCATCATTTCTATTGGTGGACAGGGAAATCATACTGCATAGTTTCACAGATACCAGGAATGCTTATGGCCTGACCATGTTTTGCACCAAAGTACTCTGTAGGAAGGTAGCTAGGTAACATCACCTAGGTAGTTTAATCATTTGTTGTTTGTTTGTTTTTATTCCAAGAATACGTCCTTGCTTTAGAAGTATGTGTGTTCCACATGTATAAAGTTTATGTCTAAATATCTCCTTATAAGTTCTTTTTAAAAATATTTTCTAGCACAGAGAGTTGATCTATACTGAGAGGGACTAGTAGTTTATTAATGTGAATTTATTTCTAATCAAAATGAAAATTTCTCATATGGTACAAGCCAGGCATTAAAAATAATATTTGAGTCAAGATTTCAAAAAGATATCTCCTTTATGAAGCAGACCTTCTAATAACGAATATATAAGAGGGAAATAGAGGAAAAAGAAAAAGGGAAATTTTGACAGTTCACTGGTCAGTTTAGCTGAAATGCATGTTCAAATGCCTACCATTAGAACAAAAATCATCTGTTTTGAGTATTTCCCATCTGATTCAAATGATGAAAAGAAAATCTCTTATAAGCTTTCTAGGGTATACTTATATATTTTTCTTTATCATAGAAACATAACATCATATGAAATAAAATTTCTTTACATACATATGAATATATACAAAACATACACATGTGTACACAAACATATACCTATAAAAATTTCATACAGAAAGGAGTATATTATTACAAATCAATGAGTAAAGGCAAATTTACTGAATCCTTTCATTAAACAACAAACTGCAAAATATTTTCATTATCCAGATAAATTTTTCTACTCATTATCCAGATAGAGTCAAATAGTTCCACACTGGATTCCCCTGTATGGAACTATTTTTGACAGATTTATATGTAAGAATATATAGCAGAGGCCAAAAAGAAATGTGACTGGCAGTCTGGAGAACATCAGTATTTCCAGTGGTTAAAACAGACAACCTAATGAAGAAGTTTCTTTGAATTCTAAGGAGCATTAAAAAAAATGCATTTCAGAGGTCATTAAAGCCAAAGTATCCATTAACTACTCTCAGACATGACCCCTCTATGGTCTCTCTTTTTCCCTTTCTTTCTTTTTTTTTCTTTTTTTTTTTCTTTTTTTGCTTTGTTGATTCATAGTCATCCAGCCCAAAAAAGTAAAGGCTCACTAGCATTATTACAAGAATCACCCTGACGTCACTGGGTATACTTTTACATAAGCACATATCTCAGTCTAAGTTTATGAATCTTAAAATATAATCAAAGATCCAAATATACCAGGAAAAGAAACGTAACTCTAATCCTTTTAGTATAGAGTTAATTCTAGATGCCCATAAAAATTACTCTGACATTCATCAACATTTTATTGGCTCTGTGAGATTCTGTTCCAAATGAAAGTAATTATTATTTTATGTTCTATTCTCAAAGCAAATTTATAAGGAAATAAAAATGAAACATGTGACTCTTAAGACATTTTATGGAGAAATTAACGAAAATAGCTTAATATATGTAAAAAGTACAAAATCCATATTTGGATAATGATGGTGTGTCAGAACTAATGAAAATTCTTGAAATCACCTACTTCAAGCCTTATTTGAAGTGAAGAAATGAAATACATAAAACATTAAAATTGGCTATTTAAAAAATGAATTATCTAGTAGAAATATATATATATATATATGTGCATATTTAAAGATTTAGAAAATAAAAAATATAAAGAAGCATCAAAATATTATGGTAGATGTACTTACTCTAACACCAACATAGACTGCAAGATACACTCTTAATCATAGACAGCACAAACTGTAAAACACAATTGGAAAGAAAATTCTGGTAATAATAATTGAAAAGGTTTACAGTTCAAATTCTTGGTCCCATAACATTTTTTGTAGCAAGCACTCAAGTAAATTCCTGAGAATTTACTCAGTTTTGGTATATTCATGTCTTTACAAAAGAAAACGTGAATTTTTATCTCTTCAAATTGAGGGTAAAGCTTTTGTATCACGCTATTTATGTAAAATGACACTATGTTTAAAAAGCAATGCTAAAATATCTTAATAATAATGAAATAGAGAAAAAGCTATAAGACCAAAGTTTGTCCATATAATCAGATGAAAATTAAGCTATGAAGATTCTGACAAAATAATGAAAAAATTTAATTTCTTCTGGTGATTTTTTGAATTTATACTATTTTTATGGTGTACCAAACTCTGTTGAGATTAAGATGATATGGAATAAGCTAAAAACTAATGAAAAGTTGTGATATAGTCCTAAAAATATGTATTAAATGTATTTCAAAATGATGGTTTTTTTCAAATTTGACAGAAGTCAATTTGATATAAAATCTTTTCATTCATTTCTCTGTAATTTTTCAACTTTTTCACATAAACCAAATTCAACCCTTTGAGAGTGGGAGGAAAAGAAAGGAAAAAAGGGAGAGAAGAGCTCTAACAAAAACCATCTTCTTATAAATTATTTCTACACAGGAATGTTCATCGAGTAATTAATCACAGTACTAGACAGTCCAAAAAGCACATAATTTAGAAAAGAATAAGTTACAAAAAACGAGTATGATTATTGTGCAACAGAAAATCTGACTCATAAATACAATGGTAACAATGATGAATCACATGACCAAAACCCAGCAAGACCAAAAGTTTCCCAAGACAGATAACAATGTTGCTAATCTACCCAGATTTGTTGAGAAGCTGACTTATCTTTTCAAAGTATAAATTCGTAACTCAAATGCTTACCTAAGAATAAGGACTTCTCAAAATTAAAGGCTATTGTTATTTTTTCATCAGTACATGAAGTACAGATTTTGTTCATGATGAATAAGATAATCCCTACAGAATTCAACATTAAAAATGCATAGTCTATAAATCCATCGAGGTAATAGAATTTATAAGTTTCATTTATCACTGATTTAATATAATTGACTTGAACTTAAATCCTTAAAATATTATTATTGCTTCTAAGGAATCTCAATAGTTATAATAGTTTACAAAAAGTTTTGGCAGGTATTTTGTCAAAACATAGAAATTGAAAGATATTTTATGAATATTAATCAATACCTAATACTTGGTAGTAATAATTGATCATTGCTTCAAAAATTCAGTGAGTTTGCTAACATTCCCCCAAATCTACCTTAGAAATTTACATTCATAAGCCTTCCAGAGAAAACTACAGGTCACATTTTGAGGGAAACCAGTTTGGATCACAGCTGATTTCTCAACCCACACCTACAATGCTAAGAGGTCTTGGAATAATATATACCAAGCTCTGAAAGAAAATGTATGCAAGCCAAGAATACTATACCCAGAAAAATTAAGCCTTAGAATTAATGATGAAATAAAAATCTTCAATGATAAACAAAAGTTAAGAGAATTCACATCTCAAAAGTCTACACTATAATACATACTTAATAATTATTTCATGAAGAAAAATTGAAAAATAGAACTGATAATGAGAAAAGGGAGAAATTACACTACAAGAGTAATCAATCAAAGCAAAAACTAATTCCAATTAAAAACAAAAACTAAATCAATATGATAGCAAATAATATGATTTCTCAATAATAACATTGACTATAAATGGCCTAAATTCATCAATCAAAAGACACAGACTGGCAGATTGAATTTAAAAAAAGACCCACTAATATACTCTCTCAAAGAGACTCATCTCAGAGGCAATTACATCCAAACTAAATGTAAAAGGATGTGAAAAAAAGGTGTCATTCACATGGATTTCATAAACTAGGAGGGCTTTCTATCCTCATACCAGATAAAGTGAACTTCAAATCAAAGATAATCAGAAGGGACAAAAAAGGTCATTTCACACTGCTTAAGGGAATTGTACATCAACAACACATAATAATCATAAATATTGATGCCCAAATATTGGAGCATCTACATACATCAAACAAACCCTTATCAATTACAAGAACTAAATGGACCAAAACACAATAATTCTGGATGATTTTAATATACCTCTCTCATTACTGGATAGAGCCTCCAAACAAAGCCGAAATAAAGAAGTTATAGAACTAAATAATGTAATTCATAATTTAGACATACATGAAATATTTCACCCATCAATGATTGAATATACTTTCTTCTCAGTAGCTCACGGATCTTTCCCTAAAATAAATCATATCTTAGGCTAAAAAACAATTCTCAGCAAATGCAAAACAACAACAACAACAAAAAAAAAAAAACAAAACAGATAATACATTGCATTGTATCAGATCATAATGAAAAAAAGTTAGAAATCAATGATAAAATTAAAAAAATAGAAGTTACACTAACACTTGGAGACAAAAAAGTATACTATTGAATGACCAATGTATAGCAGAAGAAATCAGGGGTACTATTAGGGGTAAATAGTTCTAAGACTAGAGTACATTCCATTAAATTCATTCATCAAATGAACAGAAATCATCAAATAAATAACCCAACATTACATCTCAAAGATATATAAATGGATTATAAAATCAAGACCAAAAGCAGAAGATAGCAAATAATGAAAATCAGAGCTGAAACCAATGAAATTGAAACAAAACAAAAAATATTCAGAAAAAGTTAGTTATTTAAAAAAAATAAATAAATTTGATAAACCCTTAATTAAGATAACCAAGAGAAAAAGGGGGAAAAACCTCAAATTATTAAATTTGTGATGAATAAATGAAGTATCACCACAAACACTACTAAAATATAATAATCAGAAACTATGTGAATATTTATACTCCAATAAAATAGAAATCTTGAAGGCATCAACAAATTTCTAGAGATATAGGACCTACCCAAATTGAATCAGGAGGACATACAAGATTTATTTGAAATTTTAAAATTATAGATCTATTTCAACCAATGAAATTGAAGATACAACAAAGCCTTATCAAGAACGAAAAGTCCAGAAGCTGATAGATTCTCAGCAGAGCTCTATCAAACCTTCAAACAAAAACTAACACCAATCCTCTTCAAATTATTCCAAGAAATAGAGAAAGAGGGAACCCTTCTAAATTCATTCTATGAAGATAGTATCACCCTGATACTAAAAAAAGACAAAGACACATCAAGGAAAAAAACCTCAAACCAATATCAATGATGAAACTAGTTGCAAAAAATTCTTAATAAAATACTAACAAATCACATACAAAAACATATGAAAAAGATAGTGCACTACGAGCAAGTAGGATTCATCCGAGAAATGCAAAGTGGTTAGACATACAGAAATCAGTAAATGTAATTCACCACAACAACAAATTTAAAGACAAGAACCACATGATTATCTCAATAGATTCAGAAAAAAAAATTGACAAAATACAGCATCAAATCATATTCAAAACACTATAAAAACTAGAGATAGTAAGAATATGCTATATATGTTAAATCCTAGATCAACATCATTCTAAACAGAGAAAAACTGAACGCCTTCCCTCTGGAACAAGGTAAGGACCCCCTCTTTCACAGTCCTTTCCTGGTCAACACAGTCCCTGAAATTCTAGCCAGAGAAATTAGGAAAAAGAACAAAATTAAAGGGATACTAATAGGAAAAAAATAGCTCAAACTATCCCAGTTTGCCAAGGATATGATTCTATATTTAAAAGAACTGTAAAATTCCTCTAGAAACCTTCTAGAACTCATAAGTTAGTTCAGCAAAGTAGCAGGATGTAAAATAAATACTCATAATAATTAAATTGTGTTCCTATACACAAATGCTAAATCAGCTAAAACACAAATCAGGAAACTGTCCCATTCACAGTAGCCTCAAAAAATAAAACAAAATACTTGGAATAAATCTAACAAAACAGGTAAAAGACCTCTACAATGAAATCTACAGAATACTAAAGAAAGAAATTAAAGAAGACCTTAGAAGATATAAAGTTTACCCATGTTCTTAGACAGGCAGAATTAATATTGTCAAAATGGCCATACTACTAAAAGCACTATACACACTTAATGCAATTCCTATTAAAATTCCAACGATTTTCTTCATAAAAATAGAAAAAGCAGTCATGAAATTCATTTGGAAAAAATAGGAAGTCCAGAATAGCCAAAGTAATCCTTAGTGAGAAAGTGAAGCAGGAGGCACCACAATACCAGACCATAAAGTTATAGTTGAGAGCATTAGTAACAAAAACAGTATTGACAACAAAACAGACACAAAGACCAATGAAAAGAATAAAAAAAAAAAAAAAAAAAAACGGGGACAAACCCACATAAATACAGTTATCTCATCCTAGAAAAAGTCACCATAAACATACATTGGGGAAAAGATAGCTTCTTCAACAAATGGTGCTGTGAAAATTAGAAATCTATATGCAGCAGACTGAAATTTAACCCTACTTCGCACCCTGCACAAAACTCAAATAAAGTGGATCAAGGACCTAGTCATTTACACCAGAAACCTTGCACCTACTAGAAGAAAATGTTTGCTCAACTTTCCATCATGTCAGCTTAGGAGATGACTTCCTCAACAAAAGTCCTGGAGTGCAACAAGTAAAATCAAAAATCAGTAAGTGGGATGGTATGGCACTAAAGATCTTCACAGCAAAGGAAACAATCCACAGAGTGTAAGAAAATCTTTGCCACCTGTGCACCAGAGTATTAATCTTTAGGGTATATAAAGAACTCGGAAAACTTAACACCAAAAAAACCCAATCAATAAATGGGCAAAGATATTTCACAGAAGAAGAAATACAAATGTCAACAAATAAATGAGAAAAAAATGTTCAATCTCTCTAGTAATTAGAAAAAAATGGAAATTACAACTACAGTGAGATCCCATGTCACTCCAGTCAGAATGACAATTATCAAGAATATAAGGATTACAGTAGATGGGGTAGAGAGAGAAGATGGGAGGGGAGGGGAGGGGAGGGGAGGGAGGATAGTAGAGGATAGGAAAGGTAGCAGAATACAACAGTTACTAATAGGGCATTATGTAAAAATGTGGATGTGTAACCAATGTGATTCTGCAATCTGTATTGGGGGTAAAAATGGGAGTTCATAATCCACTTGAATCTAATATATGTAATATGAGATGTCAAGAGCTTTGTAATATTTTGAACAACCAATAAAATAAAATAAAATAAAATAGCTAAAAAAAAAGAATATAAGGAGCAGTAAAAATTGGCAAAATTGTGGGAAAAGGGTATACTCGACCATTGCTAGCAGGACTGCAAATTGAGGCAACCACTCTGGAAAGCAATATGCAGATTCCTCAGAAAACCTGAAATGGAATCACCTTTTGACCCAGTTATCTCACTCTTCAGTCTATACCCAAATGACTTAAAATCAGCATACTTCGGTGACACAGCCACATCAATGTTTATAGAAGCTCAATTCACAATAGCTAAGCTAAGGAACCAACCTAGGTACCCTTCAAGAGATGAGTAGGCAAAGAAAATGTGATTTGTATTAATCAATATCATATTATATATATATATATATATATTATATGAGATATATATATATATATGTGATATATGTCTGTGTAGATATATAAATAGATATATAAATACATACATACACACAGTGGACTATTACTGAGCCATAAAAAGTAATGAAATTATGACATTTGCCGGTAAATAAATTGAACTAGAGAATATCATGCTAAGTGAAATGTCAGTCCCCAAAACCAAAGATTGAATGTTTTCTGTGATATGTGAATGCTAACAATAAAGGAGTGTTGGGAAGAATAGCAGGTCAGTGTATTACATAAAGGGGAATGAAGTGATGGAGAGGGGATGACAATAGGAAAGACACTTGAATGACATAACTTTCCTATGTTTACATATGAATACACCACAGTGAAACTCCGCAGTATATACAACCACAAGAATATAATCCTAATTAAAGTAAGTTATATCTCATATATGTGTTATATGTCAAAATACACATTACTGTCATGTATATCTAAAAATAATAAATTTTTAAAAATGTGCCTTTATAGAAAGTATCTCACCATTAACACAGTTTCTACATACTCTGAGACAGGTGTAGTTCCATGGGGACAGTGTGGGACTCACAGAAAAGGAACCACAAATCTTTGCCAGACTTTCAAGGATGAGCCCTAAATCGAAACAGAATGAAATAATTCCCTTCTCTCTAGGCTGATCTAACAGAGTAATTTTGTTAATGATATCCTAACTTGTTTTATCACCTTCTGGTTTTAGTAAAATATTTTTTTTAATTTCATGATTCAAACAAATACTATTATTTTTACACAGGGAATTAAGAGCCCTTATGAAATGTGACAATCAATAAATTTTACTACAGAGCAAATCGATGATAAGCAAAGAAGCATTAGACAATTTTTCTAGCTCGTGAAAACTGTTCACAATGTTCAATTAGAGCCCTACAGAAGACACTTACTTCACCTTCTCCCCGAGTGTTCCATAATGGTTTGTTAGATTAGCCTAAAATAATTTAATTGATTGTTATGAGGTGCATACCTTCGCTGGTGAGAGATTAATCATTTTAAATTAGAAATGTAATTCTGCAGTTGGGCTGTAGTGATTTAATGAGAGCAGGATAGTAATTTGTACTAATTTAACTAGCAACTTCAAAATCTTGGTGGGTAAAACTGATTTATCTTTGGAGGACATACACTACCTTTGGATAAATAGGTGAAATAAAATAGTTCTCAAGTCAAGTATATGCTTTATATACTAAAGAACTACTAACTCCTTAAAGTTTTGAGATATGTATGTCTACTACAACTAGTGAAATCAATCACGATGCTGATGAAGTTGGTATATTCATTTCTGCTTAAGGAAAACAAATTGTAAGAAGAAAATGAGAACATTTGTCAGATTTTTTCTTTTTGTTATTAAAGTGATAGACGAAAGAAAATTTTAACCTTAAATTTTTAACATTAAAAACAATTTTATGGCAAGACTAATCCTACTTTGGTTCTATAAACTTAGCATCCAAGTACTGTATAATACCCTGTTACTCATCAAACCCATGAATAAATCAAAAAATATCGCAGCGTCCAAAAATTGTCATTGACTATAAAATATAGGGAAACTCTGCTGTTGCTTGTATGTCATTTCTAGAGCCTCACCTGATAGGGAGGTAAAAGAAAGCCTTTGATAGAAAATACTCAAATTTGCTTATTTCACTTTCATTCACAAAGTTGGATGGGATCCCACATTCTTTTCTTTTCCCTGTTTACAAATTATTCAATAAAAAGACACTTTGATGTTAATATCAAGACTATATTCTGAATCTTCCAATAGAATTTTCCTTAAGCCACCTTACATTCATATTGCACTTTAAACACACTCTTCTAAAGTGTTCTATCTTCTGGCTGTATTCTGAAAATAGAGCTCAAGAACGTATCCTTACCATCTTTCTTTTCATCACCAAATAATCCCTACTTCTGTAATGATTGTGGCTATTTTTATCTGCAAGGTTTTTCTGATGTTACCTGAAAATATCTATTAACAATTGTATCACAGAGTTCAGGATACTTTATTACCATCCTTTGTGTTTATAACCCTCTCTGGTTAATAAGGCCCAAAGACAAGTTCATGTTTTATTCATCTCTGTGAGGTCATCAACTAACACAAGGGTTGGCATCTAATAGATGCTCAGTAAATGTCTGCAATCACTAAATGTCAATAAAACATACCAATGATTAAGAATCCCAGTCCGACAGAAAGAGCTATCTAATGTAAAGGTAAAAATCTTTTATTTTGTAGACAAAATAGACAATAATAATGGTTAATAATTATTAGTCTTTGGGCTTAAGTCCTGTTATAAACACTATACATGTTTGGGCGTTGTTTTCCTTCCTCATTTATTTATTGTACAGAATGAAATTACACTCATTTTACTTAAGAAAAATGTGAGTCACAAAAACTTGAAGGAACTTGTTCAAACACAACTTGTTAAACTAAGAAGTGCTCTTGTTAAACTAAGAAGTGATTGTCTCCATGTGGTTCCCAATACCTACTCTTAATCACGTGTGCATAACTCCAATAATGGAAGAAAAAATTGCATCCTTCCATTACCAGACCCTTGCCTGTGCTTCCTGTGATCTAGTCACTGTGAAAGGTACACAGGGCACAAAGGGCAGTGAGACTAAGGCACATTTTACTTCTGAATGATGTCTTTCTCCCTGAAAATTTTTTTGTAGTTTCATTTTCTTTTAAAGCATACATGGAACCTTACATATACACTTATACATGTACAAATAGAAGCGTCTTCTCTTCAAAATTTTTGTGTTAGTGACCAATAAATGTTGGCTACATTACTTTATAGCCACTTCAATCTCTAATTTCTTCTAGTCCAGGTTGACTCCTTTGTTAACTGAAAATTCACTCAAAGTTATCGCCAGTAGCCTTATAACTATAAATCCAATGTATTCTTTCTAGTTTTCAGCATATTTAACTTATTTGTATTACTACTGTCTCTTACACCCAATCAGATTCCTTGTCTCCCAAAATTCAGTCACGAGGAATAGAAGAAAATGACACCAAATAGCAAAGACACCTCACAAATGCGAAAACTGTGGTCTAAAAAGAATAAGTCTGATCTACTAATCTCTTGCATTAGTCACAGAGTCATGGTTAAAAGTCAGGGCCATCTATCAAGACTTTCCTCAAAATAAATATATTTTTTAATACTTCTTTCAAATCTCAAGTATTAACATGTATGGCTAATTTCAAGATGAACCCCAGTAATGCTTGCCTGGGGGTTTCCACACCCTTAAATAATACATTGCCGTTGAGGCTGGGCAGGACTTTGAGTCATTTCTAACAAAGAGTATATGGCAGAAGTGATGACAGGTTGCGTTCAAGATAATATAGATAATATAAATAATATTTAGATAATATAAAGATTGTGGCATCTCTCTTAGGCACTCTTATTTTGTCTAGTCTGCCTTTAGGAAAGCCAGCTGTCTTGATGCAGTCCTGTGAAGAAGCACATAGGAATGTTTGAAGTGGATTCTCCACTAGTTGTGCCTTTTGATGAGGCTACAGCCCAGCCAACAGTTTAACTGCAGCTTCATAAATGATACTGAGCCATAGGCACTCAACTAAGTAACCCTGATATTCATGACCTACAGAAAATATGATAGCATATATAAAGTGCTCACTTATCAAGTAATTTTTAAATGTAGTATGAAAACAATTTTTATCCTGAAAATAGTATAATAGTTTGTCTCTCCGCCCCAAAGAATTCTTTGTTTCCATATCATAACATCAACCTTCTTTTTCTCTTATTATTTTATAAGGAATGTCTTAAACCAAGGAAGAGCAATGTATGTTAAAAAGTACCCTATCTAGTACTTAAAGTAGACAATCTTCCATATTGTTGCAACTGCTTGGGGTTTCCCAAGTTCATGTAGCAGTTTCCCTCTACTATTTCCAACCAGGACATTTGGAGCTCTTGGCATAGGTCTGGCAGTATTCACAATTAGCAAAAAAAAAAAAAAGTCCATGAATACTTTCAGTGACTACTTCTGCAATTCCAAGAAATCCATGTAACTATAATGTTCTTTGCCAATCAGTAAATCACTACCCTATTATATAGGTCAATTATAAAATAAAGATTCATTGACAACTAAAAAAATACTTTAAAAAAGAAAGGATTCTGTGAAGAACTCTATAAGGAAATACAAGTCAAGGAGTGTTTTAATACCGTGGTCTTTAAACTCAGGTTATGCAGTCTCTAATAACAGAAATGCCCCATAAAGTATACGGATCCTCAGATAATTGTAAGACAATTAAACTCCAGATCTTAAGATATAAGTTTCTTTTATAAATGAATTGTCATCAGATGACACTTTAAAATCAAAATTTCGCTCTACAGCCCCTTTCAAACTCAGTGTTTCCCATTATATGAAAAATATTCCTCACAGCTTTCTAGACTCTTATTATGATATACTTCCCAAAAATATGAAAACCAAAGAAACTAACAATTAAAGAGTTTCTTTCATCTGGATGATATAAATACCACTTTCATTTATATTATTAGAAAATGTAGTATGAGTACAATGTTATTTTTGTGATTACTAATTACTTATCAAAACATATAAGTTATAGGTTGCTTTAACAACTACACACTAGTAGCAACTATAAAGATAATTCTAGACAGAGGAGATACTTTTAAAAACACTGGAAGCCTTATCATTTCATGGAAAGCATATATTTTTGAGTACAAGCACATGCAAAGAGAAGCTTAATGGGGTAACCAGGTAAATACTGGTGAGAGTGAATGGACATAACTTTCCTATGTTCATATATCAGTATAGGACCAATGTAATTCCACATCATATACAACCACAAGAATGGGAAATTATCCTCCATGTATGTATATATGCCAAAATATATCTACTGTCATGTATAATTAAAAAGAACAAATAAAAAAAATTTAAAAAGAAAGAAAACCTAAAGGTGGGGAAAAAACACTGGAAACTTAGTAAAATATTTGTTTTAAAAGAAAATAAAAAGAGGGGGGCTGGAGTTGTAGCTCTGTGGTAGAGCACTTCCCTAGCATGTGTGAGACACTGGGTTAGATTCTCAGCACCACATATACATAAATTTAAAAAAAGGTCTATCATCAACAACTAAAAAATATTAAAAGAAAAAGAATTCTGTCAATGAGTAAAAGGAATAAAGTAGAATAGCTATTTGTTCAAAGCAACCTTGTTAGGGGATGTTTTTAAATTAAAAATGATGAATATCTAATATATAGTATAATTATGCCTCATTAATTGAAACATCTTAAAAGAGTGAAAGTGAATATCATTTTGCACGTTCCAAAAATGTACTCTACGTAACTTAAAAATTTTAAACTAAATATTTCCTTAAAATAGTAAATGAATACATCAAATTTCCAATTTTTTTCAGATTGTACATGAAAAGCATCCTTCAAAACCACTGTTTTATTATTTTTTTGAAAAACTTGTCATGTATTCCTCCTCTCAACTTCATTTTAAACTTCATTAAAAGGAACTGTATCTATAAAGTTGTTATTAATTGTGCTGGAACTTTGTTTATGGTTGCTAAATCAATATTTGCTTAGTTTATATTGGTAATTTCCCCAAAAAGGAACATTACCTTTTAAATCAAAGGTTTGATTAATTCATTCAGCATATATTTATACTTTAAATCATAATTCAAAAATTAAGAATGAAGAATGCTTATCCATAAACAAAGAAGCAAAAGAACTAAAAATCATTATAGGAACTCAGATTTTTAGAAAATTTCAGGTATTATTTCAAATGATATAAGGACTTAATTGTGTTACACAATTCCACTAAAAACAACAACAAAAGCTGCTCTATACTCAGTGTGATAACACATAGAGAAAAAGCTGACTTCCTTCAGACCATTAGGCTACTTCCAGATCCTGCAGCACTTACATACAAAACATTACCTCAAGTGGGTGAGAAGCACAAAAGAGTAAACATCCTTCCCTCAATGCTTTTTATCTTAAAATCAGTTTTCTGACTGATTTATGGAAGTGCTTCATTGGACTTCAGAATCCTTCATGAAGATTTGGAATGTTCTGGATGGCATTAAAACTTAAAAATAAAATCTTTATGTTATAATTACATTAATGTTTAACATATTTCTTTTTGAATATGATTTATAATACCCAGCTAATCTAAAAAAAATTAAGAGGCTGAAAACTGATTTCAATTTAGATTATCCAATCCAGTGTATAAAAATCAGTAATGAAAAATAAAACATCCAGCTGGTAGAAAGCATACCTAACATTTTAGAGGGTTTCTTTTTATTTTCAAGACAAATAAGACACATGAAATTGATTCTCTTTGAGTTTCATTCATTGATGCAAATGTACTGTCTTCTTTGCCCTTCGTGGCGGCGCATAGAGTTAGGGACTTAACTATCTTTAGTTCTAAAATAAATCAATCACAACTTATACACTAAATAAATTCCCATATTACATATTCCCTTAGGAAATGCATTTTGTGCAATATTCTTATGCTGTAAACTCTAAATGGCCTTGAATATGGGGAACACTAAAAACGTGAAAGATTCACATGATGAAATTCTACTTATCTCTTTTTATACCCAAGTCAATCTTAAAAGTGTAATTAAAAATATTTACAACAATGAATAAAATGTTAATAGAATGGTGTAAAACCAAGTTTTCTTATAAGATTTGAAATGTATGAGAGAACATAGGCAACCAACCTCCCTCTCTCTCTCTCTCTCTCTCTCTCTCTCTCACACACACACACACACACAAAAAAAAAAAAAAAAAAAAAAAAAAAAAAATACTGTAATCCTGACTGAAGTGTGGAAGCAGAACGTCATGGGTCTTGAGACTTTATAAACATGTCTTTTCTTGCCAGGAAAGGCTTACAGGTACGAACACCTACTGTGTACTCATCCCTGTTCCCATTCCTTAGCAAAGGTTAATTCATTTAGTACTCACGCTAACTTTTTCACATTACACACTATTATCATCATCTGTATTACAAATGACAGAACAGAGGCATGGAGCAATAAGGAATTTCCCAAGTAGGCCTCACTGGCACAAACTCATCACAGTGGCAAAAAAATGATTCAAACCAGGAAGGCAGGTTCCAGAGCCTGTATTCTAAACAAGCCAATACTGCCCTCCTTAGACCTGAGGGCTGAGTAGGAGTCTATTCAGTGTTTAGTAGCTGAGCCTTCCATTAAGGTCACAGGAAATCGCAGTACTGTAAAGATTCCTGACTTAGGACACAGTTATGAGACTAAGGAAAAGTCAAGTAGAACACAAAGCCCAAAAACCTGAGTCTAGTTCAGGAGACACAAAAGAAAGAGTTTAATTATAGCTTTTTTAATATATTTTTATTAACCTATTTTATCTGTCATTTTACATATTACTTGAAAACAATTAGCTTTCTCACTTAAAAAAGGGGTGGTTGTATTGGCATGACTAAAAAAAAATTATCTTTTTCTCCCTGGTTGAGTCTCCAGGGTAGACTCTGATAAATAACATTTATTGTATGCCAATTACTGTAAGAGAGTCTTCTGTATAGTCTATTATAGAAGAAACAGTGTCTCACAATTGTTAATCATTACCCTATCTTATGTACAGCCTCTACTTGAAGAGGTTATGTTCTCTCTCTACCCTTTTCAACATGCAGATCTGTAAGACATAATTATTTTGGTCAAAGAGACAAATTTTTAACTCAGAAATCTCAACATTATCTAAACTCTAATCATACTGTATATTACAAATTATTTAGGATACTCTGAAAAAGATTTTTTAGAGAAAAATGATCCACTTCAAGGACATTTATAAAGTAGACCAGTTGGAAAGAGTCAAACCTTCGAGTACCTGATTTTCAGCTGCATTTGAAAATGATTCCTCCAAACCACAAAGTCAGGAAACAATTGCTGAAGCTGAGCTAACTGGTATTTATATAACAGGCAGTAAAAGGCAGATATGGTTTCATAAAAATTTGCCAAGATGTTGGTTAAGAGACTGTGGCAAGTATATGGGTATAGATTAAGGAGAAGGAATGAAAGAAATTATGCCAGTGTTAACAGTTTTTCAACAATGGGGTTTTGCTTTATGTCCTTTTATGTCTAATTGCTTTGCAGCACCTCCTGCAATATATGCTGCAACAATTTAAAGAGTTTTTAGTCTACAGAGATTTCTATAATTCTTAACTAATGCCAATAACAGGATCACTATTTATTGCTACCCTAGCAGACAGTGAAAGAAAGCAGTATGTTTATAAATGTTCTAGAACATAAGTTCACATATGTTAAATCACTTAATGATAAATTACTATATATTGTATGTAGCATAAGACCATTAATATGTCGACTCTTAAAAAGCAAACTTTCTTCAGGATGGAAATAGATGATCAAAGAAAAAAAGACAAATGATTTGATATAGTAAGGCCTTTTATGTCAATATTCTAAGCTGTCATTTTAAAATCTGGAAATATTCTCAGTTATAATGAACCTGTCAAAATATTTAGAAGGCAAATAGGAAATATAATAGAAAACATCATTAGTGAGGAGAAAAATCTATGTTATTATCATTAAATTAATTTACCAAGAAAAAACTTAGATTCAACTAGAACCACTATCTGGGCTCTAGTCAAAGAATAACTAGCTATACTTAGAAAACGTTTCCATCTCACTTAATATTTAATAATGTATCAAACTGAAAATGGTTACAGTTCTTCAACAATAGGATTTTAACACTATTTTATTTTCTTTGTTGGTTATACAGATTTCTTAAATAGGAAGTCAAATATCTTATAAAGAGATATTTCCATGGGAGACTACAGCAAATTCCCAGAAATACAGAGAAGAAACTGATTTATTTATATAAACACAGTTGCACCAAGGATTGGAAACTAGTCAAAAGAATTACAGATCAAGTGTTCAGTAACACATAGTAATAAAATGCCAGAAAAAATTAATGAAGAAATAGCTCCTGTGGTATCACTTCGGCTAAGAACTTGAGCAAATATTCTCAAGCAAATAAACATTTACACAAGATCATATAACTGTATTTAACTCATAATATATTCACCTTATAAACAACTTTCCCCACAGAGTCACAATTTTTTAGATACAACTAAACATATCAATCACCCTGAAATAAATATTTTCATGGCTATTGATGTTAGATATTTCAAAAAATGAAAGGATAGGTAAATAGATGAATAAGACAGACTGTTTTTAAATGCAAGTTTTCAAAGTTTGATGCCAAGTTCCTATTTTGAGTAATCTTATTCCCTAGGAAGGTCTATTGCTTAATCCCCAACCAAAAACTCTTTGTTAAGAATTATGTGAAATTTTATATTCTGAATAAAAATGCCAACTACCATATAAAAAGAAAATAAATAGAAGAGATTTCTGGGAGTGTAGGAAAATGTAGTTCATAAAGTTTTACTTAAGAAAATGACCCGTTCAGAGAAATGTAATTATTCCCAGATTCGAAGATACTCAGAGAATATTTGTTTGACAAAACAAGAGATGTGCAAGACTAACAATGAATTTTCTAGGTCATATCACACATATTCTTCTTGACATTGTACTTATAATGATTATTCCAAAATTTACACAGTTTGCTCTATCAGAGGAGTCAGCTTTCCCTTTAGTTTCTACACAACATTTAGCAAGTTTATTAAAGTGAATATTGATTTTTTGAGTTTGAAATTTAAACTTTTCTTCTCCTTCACAGAGACTCACAAATTCATCCTTGGTAAATCATATCCAAGGTAGCCAAGTCTCCTTTCACCAGTGCGTCTCTTCTGACACACATAAAGAAGCGCAGTCTTCTCCAGAGACACATCTTCTACCTATTACCTGACCATAAGGCATATTTGCCTCAATCAAGAATTATTCTGTACATTCTTAAATAGATACCAACTATGTGACAAATATAATTCAATAATAAGAACACTAATTTCTCAATCATTATACTATTTCCCCAGTGTTCATATCAATTCAGTGAATGAGATGAGACAGACATGCAGCCATACATGTGAGAATATATGTGGGTCTTTACAAATATTTTTGGTATTTCAAAAATAAAAAAGGAAGTTGATAGGTAGAATTGCCTTTCATGCCACAAAATAAAAGTAGCTTTAGAAATAAATTTGATTAAATGTTGCATCCAATATATAAATAAATGCATAACATTAAATATTAAATTTTTTCATCCTGAAATTTTTAAGGGTAATTATTTCAACTTTGGTACTAATTTAAAAAATATTATCTGTAGTCCAGCATGAGTGCTCATTTATTCTTATGATCCTAGCTAGTATGGAGGATGAGGCAGGAGGAATACAAGTTCAAGAACATTCTTAGCAACCTAGGAAGACCCTGTCTCAAAATAAAAAAGAAAGAACTAAGGCTGTGACTAAGTGGTTAATGACCCTGGGTTCAATCCTCAGTATGCATTAAGAAGAAGAAGAAGAAGAAAAAAAACTCTTTAGATAGAAGAATATATGAAAATGAATCAAAGATTTTTTCAAGTAAAAGAAATTATCGTAAGCAATCATGAAATTCATATGGAAAAATAAAAGACCCAGAATAGCAAAAGCAATTCTAAGCAGGAAATGTGAATCAGGCGGTATAGCAATCCCAGATTTAAAACTATATTACAGAGCAATAGTAACAAAAACAGCATGGTACTGGTACCAAAACAGGCGGGTGGACCAATGGTACAGAATAGAGGACACAGAGACTAATCCACAAAGCTACAACTATCGTATATTTGATAAAGGAACTAAAAGCATGCAATGGAGGGAGGATAGCATCTTCAACAAATGGTGTTGGGAAAACTGGAGATCCATATGCAACAAAATGAAACTGAATCCCCTCCTCTCGCCATGCACAAAAGTTAACTCAAAATGGATCAAGGAGCTTGATATCAAATCAGAGACTCTGTGTCTGATAGAAGAAAAAGTTGGCTACGATCTACATATTGTGGGGTCAGGCTCCAAATTCCTTAATAGGACACCCATAGCACAAAAGTTAATAACAAGAATCAACAAATGGGACTTACTTAAACTGAAAAGTTTTCTCTCAGCAAGAGAAACAATAAAAGAGGTAAATAAGGAGCCTACATCATGGGAACAAATTTTTACTCCTCACACTTCAGATAGAGCCCTAATATCCAGAGTATACAAAGAACTCAAAAAATTAAACGATAAGATAACAAATAACCCAATCAACAAATGGGCCAAAGACCTGAACAGACACTTCTCAGAGGAGGACATACAATCAATCAACAAGTACATGAAAAAATGCTCACCATCTCTAGCAGTCAGAGAAATGCAAATCAAAACCACCCTAAGATACCATCTCACTCCAGTAAGATTGGCAGCCATTATGAAGTCAAACAACAACAAGTGCTGGAGAGGATGTGGGGAAAAGGGTACTCTTGTACATTGCTGGTGGGACTGCAAACTGGTACGGCCAATCTGGAAAGCAGTATGGAGATTCCTGGGAAAGCTGGGAATGGAACCACCATTTGACCCAGCTATTGCCCTTATCAGACTATTCCCTGAAGACTTTAAAAGAGCGTACTACAGGGATACTGCTACATCGATGTTCATAGCAGCACAATTCACAATTGCTAGACTGTGGAACCAACCTAGTTGCCCTTCAATAGATGAATGGATAAAAAAAAATGTGGCATTTATACACAATGGAGTATTACGCAGCACTAAAAAATGACAAAATCATGGAATTTGCAGGGAAATGGATGACACTAGAGCAGATTATGCTTAGTGAAGCTAGCCAATCCCTAAAAAACAAATGCCAAATGTCTTCTTTGATATAATGAGAGCAAGTAAGAACAGAGCAGGGAGAAAGAGCAGGAAGAAATGATTAACATTAAACAGAGACATGAGGTGGGAGGGAAAGGGAGAGAAAAGGGAAATTGCATGGAAATGGAGGGACACCCTCAATGTTATACAAAATTACACATAAGAGGTTGTGAGGGGAAGGGGAAAATAAACAAGGAGGGAAATGAATTACTGTAGATGGGGTAGAGAAAGAAGATGGGAGGGAGGGGAGGGGGGATAGTAGAGGATAGGAAAGGTAGCAGAATACAACAGTTACTAATAGGGCATTATGTAAAAATGTGGATGTATAACTGATGTGATTCTGCAATCTGTATTTGGGGTAAAAATGGGAGTTCATAATCCACTTGAATCTAATGTATGAAATATGATATGTCAAGAGCTTTGTAATGTTTTGAACAACCAATAAAAAAGAAAATACAAAAAATAAAAAATTTAAAAAAAGAAATTATTGTGCTTGCTTCAGTAGCACACATGCTAAAAATTGGAACGAAGGAAAAATTATTGAAGAAAAGAAATATCTGCAAATTTTACAACAAAGATAATAAGATGTCTACTGATTAGTAGGTGATATAGATACATTCACATAAACTGTGGCAAGGAAAATATTATATCTACTCCACACTATTTCTACATTAAATGATAGTACTTTAAATTGACACATTTTTAGAAAACATTATTCTCCAAATATATTTATCTAATTTTCACTTATTTCTTATTTATCTTCACCTGATATGCAAAGTTCTCATTAATTTGCTTTTTTGTTCATTCACCATTCAAAAGATAAAGCACAAAAGATATTATGTTATATTAATCACGAGAATGTTTTAAATATATGACCTATAATATAAAATAATGTAAAGAATAGAATATGGAAGCCTGTTAACAGTAGAAAGAATATCAGTAGTAATATTCTCAAGTACTATAATGCAGCTCATCAAGTTTTGACACTGATGTTCACAGAGGTTGGAACAAAACATATCTAAAATAAAATGCATGCCCAATGCAACACTTTAATGCCCACACCTTTATTAAGGCATTTAAAATAGATGTTGTAATTGGTTGTTTACATAATTGCTCCTCCTTCTAGATTCTGAGCTCCTCAAGGTTATGTTTTGTTCATTTCTGAATTCCCTGGATAGTCAACAGAACTCAGTGCAGCAAGTAATCACAGAATGTTGAAAAATACATCAATTCACAGTAAGTTATTTTAATAGTTAATCTTTAAATGTGTAGTTGCTATGTTTTGTTCATTTTGTTAATTACCTTAAATACATTTTTTTCACTCAATCAGTATAACAGTTTTACAATTTAAGTATCATCATCCACATTTTATTAACATGTCCACTAGGGATCAGAAAACATCAAGGAGCTGGTTTAAAATCACCAAAGATGATATTTAAACTGGAATCTATTTGATTTTAAAATCATGTGCTTAATTGGTATACAGTAAAATTTTCCAACCTATTATTAGTTCAATACGCACAGAAAGACACTATTCATTCATTCAACAAATATTTATTTAGTGTCTACTTTGCACAGACATTTCTAAGTCTGGAGAAAGAGCAACAACAAAACAGGAAACAGCTCTGACCTCCTATAACTTGCAATCTCCTGGGGATGTTTAATTTTCCGAAGAGTACTGGATTCACTCTTTGAAAATTTAAAGTCATGAATAAGGTAATGTAAAACTCTTCTGCATAATTAGATTCTCTAAACTCCCCTCCTTCACTAAATCAGACAAATCTAACATCTACAATGGAATTATAAAATGTACATTTTATTCTTAGTATCCATATACAAAATTAATGATATAAAGTGTTTAGGATTTTATAAATACTATTTTTTCAAATAATAAAATAATATGGTAAGTTAAAATCCATGTTATAGTTTATTTCAGAGATGATAAATTATCCAAAGCTTTGTTTTCTGATAATGTTTAATGTGTGAAAAGAAATAAGACTGAAAGGGGACAGGTAGTGGAAATTATTTTAAATGTTACTATCAGCTTTAAAATTCTCTGAAATTTTCATAGTAAAAAATAAGTTAACATTTTTACTGTGATTACATACCAATAATACACACACCATGCAGGATTCATGTTTTTTATTTTACAATCCATGAGCCAGTGGGAAAAAATCTAAGACAAAATATACAAACTCATCAAGATTATTTATAAAATCAGGGCTTATTCCATTGCAATTGTAGTCCATAGAATTAACCATAGCTTTATGTATTATGTTGGAGTTCAATAACCAGTTTATAATAAGAATGTGGTTACCTGTAGACAGCACACAGACTATTTAAAATTCTCTCACACATATTTCATTAAAATCTTTTCCCTGCCTTCCTCTGGACATGCTACACTAACTTCACAATGGCAAAATATAGCCAGATATGGTGGCGTATACCTGAAATCAGAGCTCAAATTCAAGATCAGCCTCAGCAACTTAGAAGGGCAAAAAGACCCGGATGCACTGCCACATGCCTGTAATTCTAGAGATTCAGCCAGCTGAGGCAGGAGGATCACAAGTTTAAAACCAGCCTCAGCAACTTAGCAAGGCCATAAGCAACTCATGCAGACCCTGTATCTAAAAAGAGTATTTTAAAAACACTGAGGATGTGGCTCACTGGTTAAGTACCCCTGGGCTCAATCCCTGGTATCAATAATTAATTAGTTAATTAATTAAGAGTCCCAAAATATTTAACATTAAAGAATATATATTTAAAGTCTTGGCATTTTCCTATTTTTTAATATTGGCATGTATACATGTTTATAAAATAAATATATTTACAGAATTTTCCATTATATAAAATAAACTATAGCATTAGGTTTTTGTAGTCTGTATGAGTATTCTAAATTAATGACAATATTTTAAATATACATAATTTATTTTCCTAAAACCTATTCTGACATCAGTGTCCCAGTGGTGAGCATCAGTTGAACAAAACAATTTATAATGACCATTTATGAAGACCCAAAAGCCTTTTGGTGCAGTTTCAGATTCTGCAGACATGGATATCAGAGAAACAGGTGCAATGCTCTATTGAATATATTGAACTGCCTGAAGCATTCACCAATTTCATAATTCTGTAAATGCAACCTGTTGCCTGAATTAGAGAGGGTAGTATAATGAAGAATAAACTTAAGTGCTTCCTCCTTGATAAATTTTCTGGGAAACATACAATTGACAAATACTCTATCTAAAATATTAAGCAATTTTAAATGAAGCGGTCAAAAATTAGTATCATCCCTATCAATTACATGCAATTCACATTCCTAGGCCTATTATTAAAATGTGTATTATGTTACATAGACTACTTGAGTTATACTCACAAGCTGACATACTTATTGAATTTGTTATCTTCTTTTTCTTTTTAATTACATGTTATTTGAAACTAATACGTATATGTTTTAAGTGCTCTGATTTCAGAATTTTAACTAAAATGTTTCCCATAAGTATAGGTTAAATGTCAGAGTTTTATGTAGTAAATTAATACTTTCAAACATCGTACGCAAAAATAGCACAAACGAAAGGTTAAATTTAAGAAATAAAACAAAACAAAATCCTGGCCAAAAGAGTGAATTTGAGCTGGAGATATAGCTCAGTTGGTAGAAAGTTTGTCTCATGCACAGAAAGCACTGGGGTCAATCTCCAGCACCACACACACACAAAAAAAGTAGTGAACCTATTTTACCATGCCCCAGCTAACAACTTTGAACATTTATATTCTGAGGACAGGCATTAATGATCTTATTTGTTGAAGTCTTACCCTCCTGTAATATGCCTGTGTATACCTTATCCTGACATGTCAAATTTCAGAATCAGCTACAATCAGTTCAGACATAATACTTGGCTTGAAAAAACCAATCTATTCCAATGCTACTGATGCGCATTAGGGAACTGTATAAGCATAATGCTACTTTTGCATTTGCTTATGGCATGAAAATGAAGTGCAGATCTACAAACCTAAGCATAACTGTCAGGTGGCCTGTTCTTATAAATGTGTCTTTACAGGAAGATAGTCATGCTTGTTCTTCTATACATCATCTAGCTATTTTCATGACTCAAAGACAAAGCTGAATAGTTATAACAAGATCATCTCTGGTTCTTAAAAAAAAAAAAAATGCTTGCTAACCTTCTTCTACATGAACAAAAAAAAAAAACTGCACCCAATTGAACCAAGTTGCAGAGGAACACAGAAAATGTACAAACACCCTTTCAAATGCCTATTACCTATTCCAGTTCACTTTGTTTGTTATGAGCCATGCTCATCTATATCTGGTGTTACAACCCATCTAATTTCACATACCCCTCAAACCTACCTCTTCACCCCAGTAACTCACAAGCTGACACACATTTCAGGTCCTTTATAAGGAAAAGCAGTGTATTTATTGAATTTGCTATCTTCTTTTTCTTTTTAATGCATCACTGGACAAAATTTGTGAGTGTTGTGCCACAAAAATAGGATTGCCAAATTTAGTAAGTAAAATTTACAGGATACACCATGAAATAAGAATTTCAGATGAACAAAAAATATATTCTTAGGATAAGTATGTCCATGTATTGGAGGTCACCACACACTCCTTTAACCATATTCCTCTCCCCATACCCAGGAATTTAGAAAATGAGAGGCTATGTCTGCTCCTTTTATCACTTCCTTTCTATATTGAATTGACTTTTCTCCTATTTTACTTTTAGAAGACTATCAGCTTTGTAACAGGGCTTCTGTTTCTCCTGCAGAGACCCAGAATTGGAAAAAAAGCAAAGATCTAAGCAGGTGAACTGCTAAAACAGCTCTATGTCCAAACAAGACTAATCTTTAATCTCTTTGGTGCAGGGATTGTGCTATTTAGCTGTGACTCTCTACCTTTTGCCAAGAATCAGGCACTGTACAACCATTATATTCATAAAACAGTAGCTATTTATCCTGAGTAACACTTCAACACCTAGCCAGGCTGAATGACCTAAGATGCTCTGCCAAGTTTAAAGAGGAAGACTCAATGTAACTTTGTATCATTTTGATTTCCCTAAAATATTTTATAACCTCTTACTGTTAAATAACACTTGAGGAATAGTGATTTAAGGGACAATAACACTAACAGATCATCATACACTCTTCTTGTTATGCTTTAGTAGAGAACATATTTTTCTACTGATTCGTGTGAATAGGATCCACCAACCAGTGTCCCCTATTATGGATCTAATCATGTAGTTAATTTTCCCTTCCCAAGTCCCTTTTTCTCAAGTTCTTACTCTTTACCTGCCATACTTAGGACACAACCAGATAAATTCATTCACTAAAGAATAAACTTCACTGTGCTTCACGTAGTTATCCTTGCCAGGAACAATAAAAGCCAAGAACTTTTGCTGAGACGAAGCTTTTTAATTTGAATCCATCCAATTTATTAATTCTTGATTTCAATTCTTACGCTATAGGAGTCTTATTAAGGAAGTAGAGGTCTAATCCTATATGATGGAGATTTGGGCCTGCTTTTCTTCTATTAGAAGTAGGGTCTCTGGTTTAATTCCTAGGTCCTTGAACGACTTTGAGTTAAGTTTTGTGCATGGTGAGAGATAGGGGCTTAATTTCATTTTGTTGCATATGGATTTCTAGTTTTCCCAGCACCGCTTTGCCTATCCAAGAACAAGGGATATCTTTCCATCTTTTAAGGTCTTCTTTAATTTCTTTCTTTAGCATTCTGTAGTTTTCATTCTGTAGTTTTCACCTCCTTTGTTAGGTTAATTCCCAAGTTTGTGGGTTTTTTGGACACTATTGTAAATGGGGTAGTTTTCCTCATTTCCCTTTCAGAGGATTTGTCACTGATATACAGAAAAGCCTTTGATTTATTATAAATAAACAAATAAACAAACAAACAAACAAACAAATAAATACCAACAATTGATTTTACTGTCAATTTGGTTGCACACTCCAGCAAAGAGATATGTAGATTTAAGGGCTTCCTATCTCCATTTAAGCATTCAACAGAAATAACCAGTTTTCAAAAAGGGCTATTTAATAAAACGCCAAGTTTAAATTTTATAACAAGAAGTTATTTAATTACTATGTAAATACTATATTTTATTATATCTCTTGTATGGCTAATAATAAAAGGTACTAGCATTGCTATGCTTTGAATCTTCATTTTTTTTAATTACTCTGATTTAATTAGAAAAAGGCAACCTCTCTGAGTGAATAAATTATAAAAAAGGAGGACACACTTCTGAGCTGACTCACTCCAGCTAGGAGGCAAGGGATTGAAACTGCATATAATGCAGGAGTAACTGAATGATCCAGACTGGATTTTATTTGGTATATGGCAATGTTTATATAGATCAATTCAATATGGTGGCTATTAATTTTTGTGCTCTTGACTTACAAAGATGGAAAAGTTCAATTTTTAATGATTTTTAAAAAACATTCTGATTCTTAAGACAGTTGTCAAAAAATTTAACATGTGAATGAAAACATTAAAAGTTAAAATTGGCACTAATATTTAATGTGACAAATTTATAAAGCTAATGAATATGCAACTGAATTCATATTCATAATATAAACTGGTATCCGTTCACATATATTATAAAGCAATAAGAAAAAGTAAAATTTATTTTGACTATAATAAGAACTCTTCTATTCAGTTAGTAGATGTACATTTTATTAATAACCTTAAAACAAGGCTCTTCATCTTATTTTTCTGAATAGGATTTCTCATTTGTCAACAAAATACTAAATTAGTGGGAATACAAGAATAGTTAAAAAAAATCTTTGTATTAAAAATATTTTTCAATACAACCACATTTTTAAAAACTTGAGTATGTTTGTTTTTTTTCCTCTCTATTTACCAGAATGTGAAGAAAAGAATCTAGTCTTTAAATTTTGGTGTCCTGTTGAACATTTAATAGAACTCCTTAGTAAATATCACCATTTATGTGTAAGAAAATATTAACATATTTTTTAATAAATGACTTATTGGTGATATTTTAAGTGTATTGAGAGTATTAAATCCTTTAACAGAGAATATGGTAAAAACAAGTTAGAAAAATAAATGGAATTGAAATTCTGATATTGTGGAGTTAATGCTGATGATATTGTAATTTCAATATCTGAAAAAGATATATATTTAGAGTAAACAAGTTTCCAAAAAAGAGACACCTCCTGATATAAAGTAATTTCCAATAAAATTTAAAATTAATCTCAGTCAGAAATATTAGGCAAATTTAAAAATTTGTAGGAATTAATTTGAGGAAGTAAGTTCAGTTTGTTGATCAAAATCATTATATTTTTTATTTAAAAACTAGAATAATAGATTACTATCTGAGAGCCAAATGTAAAGAATTTGCCATTCTATTCTGATTATTTTCCAAAATTTAAAAATCTTATTATTTTATTATTATCATTATTATAATGATTATTACTAAACTCCTATTATTTTCTAATCATTATTTGAAAACCAATAAAAAGCTTTTAGTTAAAATTGATTTTAAAGTAATACATCTTATTAGTATGTGTTGAGTATATAAAGAACCATCATTAGAGGTGGTATTTGTTTTTATAATTTATAAATAATTGTAAATATGTATTTCAACTATAAATAAATCTTTTATTAGTTTGTTAGGTTTTATTAGATACTATTATTTCATTAGAAATCTTTTTTTTTTTTAAGGAAAGAGCGAGAGAGAGAGAGAGAGAGAATTTTTTTTTAATATTTATTTTTTAGTTCTCGGCGGACATAACATCTTTGTTTGTATGTGGTGCTGAGGATCCAACCCGGGCCGCACACATGCCAGGCGAGCGCGCTACCGCTTGAGCCACATCCCCAGCCCCTCATTAGAAATCTTGAAAAACTAAGAATCAACATAAAAGAAAACTTATTAAGCTCAGATTTTTTTAAATGGAAAATTTGAATATTTGGCAAAATAATTTTTAAAAAAATTTTAAGTCATATTTATTTGTAAAACTAATAAAATGTTGTTTTATATCTACAAATTATTTATACATACAAATGTGTCATATTATTCCAACTTCCTAAGCAATAGACACAAATCAAATAAAAGTGGTCTAAAATTGCATTGTACAATACCCTTTTAGGACAAAAAAATGGGTATTATCAAGTGCAAACTACTTTCACATAGTCATTGCAGTATCTACAAACTGTAACTCACTGACAAAGTATTCAGGTGACTCGGTGGCAAAAAGGCATTTCACTGTATAGGAGAATTCCAAAAACACTGAGTTCTGGATTTAGAAAAGATTTTAAAAATCAAAGGTTAGACCCCTGACTGAAAAGCTGTTTGCACATCCACCCCCCAACTCACACAAATTCACACAGGCGTGCACATGCACATGGGTACACACACACACACACACACACACACAAACACATGTTACAGACATTGAAGCCATTCAGGAATAACTGAAGACAAAACTCCAACTTGATCCAAACTAATCTTTTTACAAGTAGTAAAATAAGAGACGTAAAATAACTTTCCTAAATTTCAAGCATATGGGGCCTGACCTGAAAAGAGAAAGCAGAAATCTTAATTGCCTGTTCAGGATTCATTCTAGAAGAATACTCTGAATCTAATCAGTCACCAAGAACAAGAAACAAGTCAAATGGGATTAAAAATGTAAATTAAAGGCCCATTAATTTGATTAAATTCCCATTATTCAACAGTATGTAATTTGCATTTTAACAGAGGTTTTCAAACTAAGCCATGGCAGAACATCACTGTTACATGATTTAAGCTGAGAGTTCTGCTAGTGAAACTGTAGTCTTAAGAAAAAATAAGCTAATGGGTACGCTTTTTTCAATTTTAAATTTCTCTCCATTTTTCTTAATTCATAAGAATATAAGTGATTTAATAAAAACATGATTTTTATTACTTTACATTTAATAATCAATCTCCCATAATTTTCTATGTTACACACTATGACTCCCAGGTGTCAGCCCCTAAATATTTGAGAATGACTACAATAAAGCCTTATGAAAAAACTTTTCCAAGTAGGAAATAACTATTTTACATCTGGAAAAAATTGGTAAGTTGGGGAATTATAAATTTCAAATCACTGTTCAATAAAGAGAGACCATTTTTAAAAAACACAATGGAAACAGGCAGTGAATCATTCTGGAAAACATTTAAAGGCAAACAGACTTTATAGTAAATCAAAGAAAAGGCACACATTACATATGTATTATTATCTATATTTCAGAAAAAAAGTAGGTATACAATTTTTAAAAGCTCCAAAAAATTATAGCAAACCAGAAATGATATCCACTAGTAGAAAAAACAGCTTGATTGTACAGAAGTAAGAAGTGCTAATTTCAAAAATCAAAAAGGAATTTAGAAGAGAAATTGAGTTTCATAATTTTCACCACATCATACAAAATTATGACTAAACTTTAACTGATAAATGAAAAATCTTTCCCATCTTCTCATTTATGATCATTTTTTATTCAGTTTGAAACCAAACTCAAAACATTTCATTGTGTATCTTTTATTCACTCATATGTGTTCATATATAATTTTAAAATGACCCACCTATCATTATATTTCTAATTATTTATTTACCAAACTTCATTAGTTATGTTTAATTCATATTTGATCTACATAAATGAAATATCAAAACATTAGGTATGATATAAAGGCTTATTTTTTCCTATGACTTATGATAATAAGCCATTGACTACCTTTGGCACTCATTATATCTATATTTGATACATGCATTTTATTTATTAAATGTAGTAGAATTAGTGAGAATTTAAAGAGATCAAGTTAATGACCAGATATTAATACTAGGTATTATTATTAGTGATAATAAATTATTATTAGTGATAATAAAAACTTCTATTTCAATAAATAATTGGGCTGAGGTTGTGGCTCAGAGGTAGAGCGCTCACCTAGCACATGCGAGGCCCTGGGTTCAATCCTCAGCACCACATAAAAATAAATAAATAAAGATATTGAGTCCAACTACAACTAAAAAATAAATATTTAAAAAAAATAATCAAACATATATCTCACTTTTTATTGATCATAGGTGATTTATATTAAGACACAATCCTTATTAAATTCAAATGGTAATTCAATAATATAAACATAATGTATTTCTTTAGGCAATGTAGGACTATTCTGTGTAAATATTTCTTCTTAATTCATAATCAAGTAAAAAATATAACAGAATAGCAAAATTGAGCAGGAGCAGAATAAATATATTGATAGTACTTATTATAAATATTTATTTTTCTATATTCTCCATTAAGAATATAAATTCCATGAATATGATGCTTTCTGTCTGTTTTGTTCTTTCCTACCATCTCAGGGCCTAGCATACAATTAGTTATCAGTAAATATGTTGAATAAATGGATGAATTATTCAGAATCTCGTGTCTCTGAATCTAATCTCAAGAAATGGCTAAGCTTTCATCATAGTTTTACTTTTTATAGTTGCAAATGTCCTCATCTATAACCCTTGTCATAGAAAAACATTTCAACTTTGCAAATATTCCAAAGTATGAATAACTCTCCTTTTTTCATTTTTCATAATACCGCTTTGATGCTATTCCCACTAACTGGTTCACTCCGACATCCTTCATGTGATATTTTTTCTGCTTCCAAAGTCATGATTAGTTAAAAAATCACCTCTTTGAAGTGTTTCAACTATAGAAAATATTTTCCCCATCCTATCTCATCACCATCTTTTTTGGGTGATTAAATTTAGGAACACAAAAAGAAAAAAAGTACTATGAATTTTGTTCAAGATTATAAAGTTATCTGGGTTTTTCTTGTTGTTTTTGGTTTAACTTATAGTGAAAATATACTACAGGCTACATAGCAAATTCCACACCCTTAATCTCTAATACCATTGTCACTGAGGACGATTTTAAAAATGAAAGTTCAATGTATCATTCACAACTACCTGATAAAGTAATCTCTGAGCAAAAGAATTCCAAAGACATACTTGGCTTGGTGGCTCAAGCCTGTAGTCCCTGAAACTTAGGAGGCAGAAGCAGAAGGATTGCAAGTCTGAAGCTAGCGTGAACAATTTAGCAAGATCCTGTCTCAAATGAATGAAAGAAAGAAAGAAAGAAAGAAAGAAAGAAAGAAAGAAAGAAAGAACGAACGAACTAGGGACAGTGGTAAAGCACACCTAAATTCAATCCCTAGTATTGCAATTCCAAAAACAGACACTCCTTTCTTTTGTAATGAAGGAATAAAAGGACACTCTACTCCGTGTAGTCACATATTTTTAGCTTCTAGTTTGTGCAATAAGAAAGTGTTTGAATTCGTGACTAGACATATGCTAATATATAAAAGTGTGTGTGTGTGTGTATGTGTGTGTGTATGTGTAGAGGACAGAGAGCACATGTATATTTATATTCATACCCAGACATAAGCAAAAAGCTACCATTTCTTCAGCCAAATTCATACAGACTATGTGCAAAATCTGATATTTTAAAACTCAGAAGAAGCTCACTCTTGTAATTTATGATTTATTCATATTAACTACATAGGGTTATAAATCAAGCGCTTCACACTCTGGTACACTCTAATAATACATCATAGTTCACACCAAAAAAAGTCTTATTAGCATACATTCCCATTGTTTGTTTTAAAATAAATCTTTATTTTGAAGCAAATTTAAAATGCAAAATATTTATGGCATGTTATAAATTATGTGAATATTATTTTAAAAGAAAGGAAGAAAAGAAAAATAACTCAAGCAAAAAAAAAGAAAAAGAAAGAAAGAAAGAAACACAGTGAATGAAGGCCAAAAGCACTCTATTTCCTTAAAGACATATTTTTTCTCTCATTGAAATCTTCATGCAGAAAGTAGAACAGATTTTCTTATTTTCCAAGTCCACTAAATTAAGGTGAACCCCAATCATACATGTTTTAAATTCATGCTATTCTGATTATTGGAAAAGCTACAGTTCATGGGTGAACAATTATGATAGGTGAGGCTTTACTTTGTTCTAGGCACTTTGTAAATGTTACTTTATTGAAAACAAGCTTACAAGAGAAGACTCCCTATTCCTAACCTGTGAGTTAAAGAGGCTGAGTTACAGGTGGCAGTGGCAATCCAAGGCCACTCACCACACAGCTGCCAGAGCCAGGATTTGAAACTGGACTGATCCAAATCCATTTTCTTCACCACCAGCTTTTACTTCCCTATTATTTATAGTTTTTAAAATTATACATTTGTTTAAACATTAAATTGTCTAGCATCTTCATCTCCTTTACAAGAATGTCACATTTATCCTGTCTTCACAGTAAATTGGCAATTGAAATTGATATATCTAGGCAAAGAATTTTAGGTCTTTCTAAAGCCAATTAATTTCTTCTGTGCAAAAATGTATTTTCACAACTATATGTCTTCAAAACATTTTAAGGTCTACATATCAACTGCCCTTTTAAAATGATCTATAAATTACAAGTAGAAAGATACTGCTATCTTTAAGAGCAATTTTAAATACTGGAAGTAATTTTCCCAAGAACTCTATACTAATGTCAAATCATAGAACTGTTGATTGAAATACTCTATTAAAATTCCGAGAATTAATAACTTTGGATTCCTAATCAAAATAACAGCCAGCATGGTGTTGTACACATAAAGCAAAAGATAACTGTCATTTCAGAAAAAAATAAACCATAAATATGTATGCTAAATTTTAAGTGAATGTACTAAACATATCAAGCCATTAGAAAGTCATGGCAAGCCTGAGAGTGGTCGCTATCCCCACAGCACTATGGAGGCTCTGCACTCAGGAACAGAATGGGTGGTATGGAGGGCCTGGGTAGGAAAAAAAAACATATGCATGATTCTCACCTATGACAACATGAAACCTGGTCAGTTTATCTGTTTTAGATCATCACTTTCAAAACATCTAAATGCCATCTATGTTTTCTATTCTATTAAAATGATCAATTATGTGCATTAAGAAGATGGTATAATGAATCCAAATATTATGTAGAATTATAATATACCAATAATTTTTTTTAAAAAAAGGTATACATTTTAAAAGTAGTCATTCAGAGAAAGAAAAGAGCCTATGCCTAAATCTAGCCTTTGTTAAGACTCTAGAGAATGAGGGATCCTTGAAATAAAAGGGTTTTTTGAGCTGTTAAAAACACTAGCCAGAAAAAGGACCAGGTCCAAAAAAGCAGAAAGGCTAGGGAGCCATTGGGAAATGTGTGATGGACCAAAGCTAAGAGCATTTGTCTATATTAAAAATATAGAGAAGGAAGGCATAAACTGTTTATATTAAGCCTATATTACATTGGCTATGGGCAAGCGCAGTAGGGACTATGTGAAGGTAGGGAAGCTTTAGGACAAGAGGTTAAGAAGTAATTACTGCTGGTTAATTACACTGATGGATGGTGCTGGGGCATTTTGATGGGATTTGAGTTAAGGGTTTAACATATATTTAGGAAAGTAAAAAGTATATATTTTTTTTCAGCCTGTAATTTGTTAACTGTTTAATCTCTCCTATTTATCCTACCATTCTATTCTCTGGATCTGTAATTAAATTTAAGATATCTTAGAATTTTTCTCTTACCATTTCCCTTGTATCACCTTACACAATAAACCTTACTAAGAGTAGGGAAAAAAATCCAAAACAAATAACAATAATACTTTAATCATGAACATTTTCTTTATGTTGAACACTTCTGCCTCACAAATAGAGAAAAAGGGAAGAAAAAACCTAAACATAAAAATTTATGATTCACAGTAAAATACATGTGATAAATATTTGGCCAGCAGATGATTCAAAATCATTTATTAAGATTTTATATCATATGTATTATGGATAAAAATATAACTTCTAATATCTCAAGAAATTTCAGCATTTCTTTCAAAAATATTAATTTATATTCATGTAAATGGTTATATACAGATACATGTGCAACTCTTATATAATATTATTATATTTCCACTACCTACTGATATTGTAAAATGAAAAAGGAAGTTGTTGTAAGCTAGCAAGTCTCTCAACCGAGGTTAAACTGTGTGTTTTGTATAAAAAAGAGACAATAATTACAATTAGAGATTGATGTAGAGTTGTGAGTTCTAATAAATTTTCATTTATTTGCATAAGCAGTCATACTAAGAAGAAACCAATGTGGCTTTGTAAAGTATAAATACTTCCAAACCCATTCAATTCTGTACTACGATAAAGTTAAGAGGCAATGTAGATTTGAGAGAAAGCAACATACTTAATTTGTCAACTTTAATGACTATTTTGGTTTTGAGTCATATAAGATCCATTTTAAAAAGTGATAATCTGGGAAATAAACAGGTCAAATTCTATTTTCTACACGGGATTTGCTAGTAATATAATAATTTGAGATAATGTCCATCAAGAGTTATATCCAGGAATTAAGATAAGAGATATTAAATATAAAAATGCACTTGATGTTTTGAGTAAGAGAATTGGTAATATCATAACCAATACCCTTTTGTATATTATTGAGATTAGTGCCTAAATGGAATCATTACATTGTTTTCTTCCTTTACTAGGTTCATCTCATGTATCAGTGTTATATCTATAATTCTTTATGTTACCTATGCCATCAATCCCTTAAAACTTTACACTGCCTAAAATAAAGTTCATTGTCCTTTAGACATTTGAGATCTCCTTTCCCTTACCACTATTGTTTCCAAACCCTTCATGGCTGACCTCTTCTGCTTATTTATGAATCCTTTCCAATTACAGTATGATACCTCAGAACTATTGTACCACTTTTCTTTATCACATTATCTTAATGTGAGATATGATTTCTAATGATATTGACAATGTATCTCCCTCAGTTACTGGAAAATTAGCATGGAAGTGATGGTGGGTATTTTTTAAATAGTCTGTATAAAAGGAAAAAAACTCATGAAAATAATATTTTCCGTAAATTACGAAGCCTTTTGATATGCTAATGTTTTGTTTCAAACATTTTGTGAAATAAGAGCCTGCTCACTTGCCTATTCCAGTATCTAAAGAAAGTAAATCAAGAGATTTCACATGTCACAAATGCTCCCAACTTCATAACAGATTGTGGACATATCATATTCATCATAGCTATGCCAACAACTTTAGGGAGAATGAAGAGAAAATAGGATTAGACTTCATGTTTTATGCCTTGCAATCCTATTAATGGTTGACAAGATGCTAAGAATGATTTTAAACACCACGCAAGAAAGATTTAAAACATTCTCACACTTTACCACCACCAGTTCAACAAAGAACAACAGTTTGCCTTCCTTTTTGAGAATTCAACAGAAACTGAGATAATATCTGCAAGATTTGGAATGTTATCTTGAGTGTGACTAGCATCATAGGTCAAATTCTCTGAAAATCAGCCTCTGAGCTAGAGATACATTTTGCAAGAAGGTCACTGGAAACAATATCCAAAGAGGAGAAAGGACACCAGAACTGGTCACTCATTGGAAGAAGACTACCCTGGGGCAGCAGCATAACCTCTGGCTAGGCAACTCCTGGGCTCAGGGAAATCCCTGCATAGAAATTCAGCTGTGAGTCCAAGGCAGCTACATTGTGGGCAAATGAGTATAAGTTTAAAGAGAGTAATCTGAACAAAACATACAACATTCACTACAACTATTTATTTACTTTATTTCAATAGAAGACAAGGATTTGGAAATAAAATGATGTAAAAATCAAAGTTCAGTGACCAATAGCCTTAGTCTATACAAGCAGAAGCCCTTCAGCTGGCCTGTATTAATTCTAGGAAATTGCCCTCTGTTTTTACACCACTAAAATCACAGATGATTAAGGAGGACTGCTTTTCAGTCACACTGATGTTCAGAATGTATCCAGACCAGGTGATGTGTTGCAGTACTCCAAACATATAACCATATTTATGTGGAAAGAGAGCTGAGTCTAGATTATAGTTGGGCTTGCACAAAGCACAATGAAATCCTCAGTCAGAAAAGATTTTCTGCAGCTCTGGATCCTTTGGTGAGACACTTGATCCCAAAGTTTGCACCTCCATTTATACTAAAAAAATTATCGCTCATCTCTGTGCCATGTATCCTGACTGAGCTGAGATTTTTTTTTGCACATATTATTAATTAGGTAAACTCTTTTATTTACCTTGCTGATATCTGGGCCAGCCTATTCATCAACCTGGAAATTATTGAATCTATTAATATTCAACACTTCATTCTACAGGCTCAGTGATACTGTTTGTTACTCAAGCTTATAAAATCCTTTACCATTCCAGGATAAGTTATATTTTTCCTTTAAAATGCTACATATTTTACACTTAGGGCTTTAAACCATCTATAATTTAATGAGGGTCACAGATCTTTATAGAAATCTCCAACAAATTATCACAAGAACAGTTCTTAAACATTCCAGCATCTTTTCTACATGATTGAGTCATCTATTTTACTACTTTTTATTGGGTCTTTTATTTAAATTAGAGTCTGTTTCTAGAATATGTCTTCTGATCCAATAATTTGTCTGACTCTTATACCAAATTTCCTATTTTAAAAATATATTATTGGCTGGGTGCGATGGAGCACACATGTAATCCCAGTAACTCAGGAGCCTGAGGCAGAAGTATCACAAGTTCAAAACAACCTCAAGCAATTTAATGTGAGGCCCTAAGCAATTTAGTGAGTTCCTGTCTCTAGATAAAATATAAGAAAAGGCCAGGGGTGTGGCTCAGTGGTTAAGTGCTCCAGTACTGGGGGAAAAATGTATATGTATAAACATATACCTTATTAAATTAGGGAATGCAATGGTCAGAAAATAATAAACAATCACTATATGGTTACAAACTTGTTTTTAATCTATTTACCCATAGAGATTATAGCTAGAATAATCTTGTCAAAATCTAATAATAATAATGTATAACTTTGTATTTATAAATTAATTAATAACCAAGGTATGTTTTCATATCCACTCTTCAATAGCAATATAGTATGTCTCTTCATTTAGTAAAGACTGATCTTTGGTATCTTTTCATATTTTTATCATGGACCTCATGTGTTTCTTAAATGGATCTTATGAGAGTTATTTGCAGGTATTTGAACTGTTTATGGCTATTTTTACAAATATTTTAGAGCAAAATTTCTAAATTCTTTTGGCTATCGGCAAGAAAACTGTCATCTCTTGTATCTTTTTCTTCATACTGTATTATCAAACATAGATTTCAAGTACACTAAAACAAACAAGCAGAAAAAAAATCAAAGCAAACATTGTAAATTATATTGAATCTGTAAAGGTTTTAAACCAAAATATGTCAATAATTAATTTAGAAGAACTCAATATGTCAAGTCTGAAAAAAGCTTAAGACCAAACCATATAGTTCCTTAAAGGTCTGGTGTATAATAAGAAACACATTCATATAAAGGACATGAGGAATTTAATGTAAAAGAATAAAATATATATATATATATATATATATATATATATATGTAGTAAAATATAAGGTATGAACTTTCCAATGTGCATTTATATGCCTTTTTGAAAGAAGAGAGAGAAAGGGGGGAGAAGGAGCCTGGGATTAAAAAGGAAAAAGGGTGAAGGATAAAGGGAGGGAGGGAGGGAGGTGGGGAAGAAGAAAAAGAAGGAAGACTAGTAGAAAAAACCAATACAGTGATTTATTGGGTGTTTTAGGAGGAAATTGCATTCATGTGAAAATATGTTTCCTGCCTTTTTAAATAAGACACTGAAGAAATTATATGATTTATTTAGAGCACTCAGAATTTAAAGACAAAGGAAGATCTGTGGGTTAACAGCAGCCCTGAATGTTTGGTTCTGACATTTATCTCTATACAGGGGACACTAATCATTAGATAATATAATTTGATTTTCTATCATAGATTTACTGTTGCCTTAGAGTTGTTCAATAGTAGTTGGTATATACCACAGAGATAGTTAAAAAAGAATACAGCATACCCTAACACTCAAATTTAAATTCATTAGGAAAAATTTCTCCTAAATATTTTACTATTCATTCTTCTTTTATTATCACAAATGAACGAAAGTGGACTATGCAATGTTTAATCCTGAATAGAATTCAATAATGCAATACAAACCTGGAATTGGAAGTTAAGAGCAGCATGTTTCTCTTTATGGACTTAAATTGCTAAGGTAGTCAAACAAATAGTTGAGAGTCCTAGTAGAGTGTTAAAGGAAGTCTGATGTGAAGGAGTGAGTGATTTGTTTTTGAGAAAATAGTATTCACACATTTGTGAAGAAATAGTGCTCATTCTGTGCGCACTCAGTGACTCTAGAGCATGGGGCTTAAGGAGTGAAAGCAAGTCTGGGTTTTAGGTTTCTTTCAAATTCCTTGAGCATATGGTGCACAAGTTGCACATCCGTATTCAACAACTCCTCAACTATTAGCAGTGAACATGGAAAAGTTGCTCAAAAACACTATGTGATGAAATGTTTTGTTTACAGATGTTCATATTGTATGGATATAAGAAAAACCAAATAGAACATCAACCAGCAAGAAAAAACAAACTAAAAGTATTATTCTGTATGCTTGCAAATCCTTTTGTTTAATTTTAAGGAAAGTAAAGGCAATTTATCTATCCATATTTCATTATTTTTAGTAAAGTATACACTTTATGTACTATGAAATATCTACAACTATTCAGACTATAAAATATTGTAACAGACTCCAAAAGTCTGGGGAAATAGTATTCTGTTTTCTCTCTACATGTATCTCTTGTTTGACACATTTTTATAAATTTCTCCAATTTCTGAAAGTGATTATATCAAGGATTCTTACTAAATAATTATCAAGATGAGCTAAGGATCTAGTTCTAATCAAAAAACATAAGTCAAGTGAACACTTCAATCTATTCTTTTTTTTAAAAAAAGACAGAGAGAGAGAGAATTTTTTAAATATTCATTTTAGCTTTTGGCGGACACAACATCTTTGTTGGTATGTGGTGCTGAGGCTCGAACCCGGGCCACACGCATGCCAGGCGAGCGCGCTACAGCTTGAGCCACATCCCCAGCCCTTCAATATAGTCTATGATCAATTAACCACAAACCTCTGCTACTCTCAGTGGTTGGCAAAATGACTATACTGCCCATTTCAACTTCCTTACACATACTCTCCATTACCATTTTTGCCCTAGAGGGGTCCTAATGATATACATTTGAATCAAATTTCAACTTAATCAATTGAAGCTCAGAAGAATAACACTAATCAAATGGTACATATGCTGGGAAGTGTAATTTATACAATTTATACAGATTTTGTTATTTAAACGTCACAAGTAAGAACTTTTATCATCCTCATTCTAGATATAAACATGGAAACTGGGGCAAAGAGTGGTCATGTAACTTGTCCAAAAGTCATACAGATTCTAAGTCAAAAACAAGGCTGCAAGGCAAGACAGGCTTGTTCTTAACCACAGGGCTATTTATAATTATTCCCCAACTCCTTTATCTCTTATTATTGACCCTGTGTCCACTTCTGGTTACCTTCTCTGATTTGTTACAGCAGGCATTTTGCTAGCAAACATATTCCTGTTCAAGTCTAGGCCTATAAGATGTTAAATAAATACACAGCGGACTGTTTACAACAGAGAGAAGCTGGGGAAGATTTAATCAGTGCACTATTAGTCATATTAATCAGTATGCATTATTGTTCTGTGTACACCACTGAGCTAAATTCTGTGGATTTAACAAAAACAACATTATCCTTGCCTTTCTATAAATCTTCTCTTTCAGTATACTCATCAATATTTTCTCAAATATGCTAGACAGGCCATACAGAATTTATCTTTTTCTATGAACAGCATGCCAGCATTGACCTAGGCCCCAGTACCATACTCCCTTCCCATATCTCAAACCAAAACCATTCAAGAAAATTCATAAATAGCTTAATAATTGTCAGCTGCCAATTCAATCTTCCAGGCTCAAGAAACCTAATCTAAAATGTTTGTTCTGAGGATCTAGGGATTACTAAGGGGCAGAAAATATTACAATACTTATACTGGTGTCAATATAGGATACAGTGAGCCCACTGAAAGCAACACTGGAGTGTAGAATAAGAAAACTGAGAAACAGTGACTCAATAACAAATGTTTATGTTAAAAATCAAATTACAAAAGTAAATGATATACAAATTGCAGGGACCACTAAAAAGAATCACTGCCAACACCAAGGCCCCTGGTGTTTATAATATAGATTAGGTAATTATCATGGGTCCAAGCAGCTGAAAGCATTAGATACCCAGTCATGAAGAAACTGGAAGAGGATACTGGGAAAGATCTTCCTCTAGAACCCACAATACCTGAGCAAATTCTATTTGATTTCCAATAATAGAATTTTGGGGGTCTTGGGATATACCCATAAGTAGGGGGTTAGACAACTACTTAGGAATCCTAGGGAAACTGCCCAAGAAGACAACTACACAAACTTGACATGTGCCTTTTATTACTATCTAATTCTCAGGAAAAGCAGCCAAATGGGAAAGGTTTCTAAAACAAACATTTTTGAACAGTACTAGGTATGAGGCTGATATGTGAATATTCATTAGTATCTAGTGGACCTGCCTCTCCTTTTTCACATTATGTGTTCACACTGCTAAACTGGACTCAAAGCTCCATATTTGTACACTGTGAGGACTTTTCTCTCTAGATGATGATCAACCAACAAATAATCATTTATTCCATTAAAAGTGGATGATGGAGGCAGTATGGCACCAGAGAGGTTGTCCACCATTTTAGGTGCTATTTTAGGATCTAGATAGATGGGATTAAAGTTTACTATGTGAAAATTAAGGGAGTGTCTTCCCTCTCTAGCAAAGATGCCTCCCTCAAAAAACTGGTATCACATTTCTTTTTCAGAGATTGAACTTGGGGGCACTTAACCACTGAGCCACATCCCCAGCCCTTTTATATAGTTTCTTTAGAGACAGGATCTCACTGAGTTGTTTAGGGCCTCGCTAAACAACCTTCTCCATGAGCCCATTAACACTGCTCAGTTATCTCCAAGACTCTCTCTCAAAGCTCATGACAATCCTACTACAAACTCTTTTTATTTCCCTTTGTACTTTGGAACCTAAATTAAGTAGTAACAAAGCTTCCCTATATCTTTCTATTTTTTTCTTTTTTTTTTTTAAATTAGTTGCTCATGACAATACAATGATCTTGACATATCATACATCTGAATCAAATGGGGTATAATTTCTCATTTTCCAAGTGTACAGGTCCCATTTTTTTAATTATGTCCTTTTTTCTGACTATGAATTAATCTAAGTTTGCATTTTTTATATGTAATGCTCTGTTGACCTTTACCACCCCAAAATCTTAGCCTGTTCTTAGGTTGAGATAGCAGAAAGATCTTGAGTTTCCTTTGGGATCAGCAAACCTGATATCAAATATGGAATTATTACTAACTTCTATAATTTTTTACAGATCTTTCATCCTCCTGTAAATTTCTTCATCTGTAAATGAAGTTGAGAAATCCAATCTCATATGATCTTTCTTAGAATTGTATTAGATAACATACAGAGAGTGTCTGGAGTAGTACTTAGAGTATTCTAGGGATTCAATAAATTGTCAAATTAACTTCTGTAGCATAAGCATTTTCAATGGAAGAAAATGTAATTATATTTAACATAAAATAGTGTTCCTACTGACAAAAATACCTTACAACAAAAAATAATTCCACCAACATTTCAGCTCTCTAAAAAGAAAAAAAATATCCAAAGACAGAACAGAGTGTCGGAATTAGAGAGTATGAGAGCATGTGGAAGAAAATGGGGTATCCTAATAAAAGTTGGTAAGAAATTACCAAGTCGACCAAAAACTATTTGGGTTCATCAAAAATGAGTTTGGCAAAGATACTAAGGAAGGTAGTCCAGGATCTAATTCTGAAAAGGGAAAGCCTAATTCAAGAACAAAAGTTAGGTTGACACAAAGTAAGCTCAAGGTGCACACCTATAATCCCAGTTGCTTGGGAGGCTGAGGCAGGAGGATCACAAGTTCAAAGCCAGCCTCAGCAACTTAGCAAGCTCCTGTCTCAAAATTATATATTTTTAAAAAAGGATGGGGATGAGGCTCAGTGGTTAGGTGTACTGGATTCCATCCCCAGTACCCCTACACCAAAAAAAAAAAAAAAAAATCAAAGTGAGCTCAGGTCAGAGGCTGGTTCCCAATACAAGACAAAAGCTGTTCTTTGAATCCAGTGGTGTGGATAAAGGTACAGTCAGTGTCCACAAGCAAATCCAAAGTTTGGCACAGTGACAAGACTTAGGATTAACAAATTGACAGGCTGGGAAAAAGAGCATCAAGCTCCTCTAGAGACAGACAAAAACTTCAGTATTCCAAAAAGTTGTTCATCAAAGGAATTAATAAAATTATACTAACAAACATATCAAGTGAGGAGCCATACAAAAATGTCTTCCTAAATGGAATGGCATTACATGCCTATATATTATAATATTAAATGCCTAGAATGGATTGGAATGCTGTGAACAAGGAGCAATTTTTATTCCAGCAAATATACTCCTTTTTCTGTACCATAAAATATAAACCAAATCTGTCATTGATTTTCATCTAATAGCATGTACTGATTCCCACATCAGAATCAAACATATTTACAATGCATTTAAAATGACTACCACTAAAAATGAGACATCTAAATCCACTCAGTGAATCAATGAGATTTTTATAGAAATATCACATGATTTATAATGAGATTTTTCCTTATGCCCACCAGCACTGTCAGTGAATAAAATTAAAAGAATTTGGGATTTCAAATTAGTTATAGTTTATTTACACTCTGCTTTTTGTTTGTTTCTGCAAAAAAAAAAAAAGACAGGTGTTTTTGAAATGATGAATAAAGTAAATATTGAGAGAGAACATGCTATAGATTTCTGTCATACTAGCATCTAAGTAAAAACATGATCACATGAAACACACATAACATATAATTAGTAATATCATACACAATTTTAAATAAACATTGGAAAGCAGAACTTAATGCTGGCTGTTGCATGTGCTCACGTTATCTGAACATTTTAAAGGTCTCCTTAGATAATAACCATAAAGACCTTAGCACACAGTGATATTATTTATTATCAAATATTATCTCTATAAATGATAAAACAACATGTTCTAATTTCTTTAAAATATAAAAATGACATAAATCTTGATTAAATAACAAGCACTGAAATATTCTTTAGAGCATAAGTTCCTATAATTATCATTTAACATTTTAAAATAAAAAGAGTTCTGTGTTTGCAAAGAACGTAGCTCTGTATGTACAATGGGATTCAGAAAATTCCTTCAGTTTCTGGTAAACAGACTATATTTCATAAAACAAAGACTAAGCTGCTGTTAGTAGAGAAAACTACATGATGTCATTGATCTAAAACTGACTGAACCTTGCAAGAGTCAGAAACAGTGCACTAGATTTAGAACCAAATGGTTTTGCGTCTAAGTCTTTTAACTTGTCTTCAAAATGTTATTCAATGTGCATTGTTTCCAAGATACATTCTATTAAACATAATTTAGAATAATAATGAAGTCAAATTGAAAAACATTCCAAAGCAGTGAGTTTTTTGAACAAGAGTTTTTTACATTTCTTACATTTCCTGTCATTTTTTGTTTGTTTGTTTGGGGCCACTAATTAATATGTGTGTGTGTGTGTGTGTGTGTGTTGTTGCATAGGTTTTTAAAGTATAAGTTACCTCTCTTAGTGGCATCAAAGTCACCTTGAAACCCACACCCAACAAACACTGTTTCTTTCTCTACTTTTCACAAGTGCCTCCCTTCATATTTATTCCTATTCCTGTCCAAGCATGATCTTCTCTCTTAGAAAATCAGAATTCTTAAATGACCTCAGTGACCTCTTTCCAACCTAGTATTTACACTGTGTCACAGTCCAATCATGTCAGCATGCTACTTAAAATGATCCAATGGCTTCCCTTCACATGTCCTAGCCTACTTTTAAGACATAGCGATAACCATTCTCTCCCACACTTTTCTTCTAACATCATATATAATCATTCTTCTAAAACCTACTATCACTATCCCTTTAACTGGTCATGTCTTTCCTGTATTCAGATTTCTCCCTCAATGGTCAATGCAGATATAACCCTCCCAACTGCATAACAAATTCCCCTATGTACTTTCCAAATACTTTATTTGAACTAACATTACTGTTATCAACAAAGTGTTTGCTGAAATCTGGCATTCTATTCTCAGCAAAGGGATAGAGTAGCATTCACCTTCCAGAACAATGTACATACTAGGTTCAATAAACATTTCCCAAACTAAAAATAGGTGAATTAATATGTTGTACTGAGTTGAGTAATATTTTACAAGAAATAAAATAAAAATTTACTAATTTTGTTGAAGAAAATGATTTCCTGGAATTCAAATTATTCCATTAGCTTAAACTATTTTTCATCATTTTCACTAGGTAGAATTTAAAATACACTAATTTTTAGACAAGAATATTATGAACATCATCTTGAACCATACTATCTAATCAACATGGTGATTCCCAAAAGTAAGCATTTTCAACAATAAAGCTCATGATCAGAATCAAGATGATTCCAGGTAGAAAGATGGTACTTTATGTGAACTAAGGGTTCTAAAGTTATCTATATTTGAATAGCCAATTTTAGAATATGGTCAATGATTGATTAAATTCAACAAAAAAAACTTCAGCAATTTTGGAAAGGAGAATACTGACTCAGGCATGCCCCATGTATCCCAGGAAAAGATCACTTCCCACTCATAAGAGTTACCTAACCTGCATGAAGGACAGGTAGAATTTAGGAAGGAATTTAACCGGAGGTAAGAGGTAGAGTTCCAGGAAAGTGGAAGAACCATCTACAAAAATGAAGAAATGATACAGAAATAAGAAATGAAAAGCTGTTTATCTTGACTGACATTTATAACTTGTGGAGGAAATTTTTGGATTTAACTAATATCTGTTGGCATGCAACCATGGGGGATAGTGAATATCAACAAGACAGAAGTAGTTTCTATAATTCTTCTTATAAAATGTGAAGATAATGAAGACTCCTTGTTGGAATATAAAGAGAATCTTTACAATAGTTGTGGAAAGGTTATTGAGCAGCAACACTCAAAAGAAACTTACAGAGCTATTTTGGGGATGTAGAACATGCTGGATAGCAATGATATTTAGAAGAACTTTGAGCATATAAAGAATACTGTAGATAGAGAACAATGGAGTAAACCAGGGATACAGATCAAAACAACATGTGCCTCTCATTTATGGATAGCAATTTAGAGAGAGTATAGACAAAGAGTATGCTGTGTGTCTGAATAAGAAAGAGGATATTTCTAACATAATCAAGGAAAAAATATGTAGAAAAATATTGCTATTTAGCCAGTGAACTTCTTACACTATTTCCAGCCAGAAACCTGGTCAAGCGTTTAAAGAAATGGATTGGAGGTCAGAAGGCAGAGGATTATAGACACAAATTTAAGAATTACCTTGAAAGATATTAAAATCAATAAAGAAAGAACTGATCAGTTAGAGAAGGGAAAGAAAGTATGAAGAGAATTTGCAGGGTAAAAAGAATTTTAGGAAATTGGTTTATATGCTCTCAAAGAGAAATGAATTTAGCTATTAGTTCTGCCACTATTTACACAATGTTGGACAAGTAATTTAACATAAGTCCTTGAATAATGTGGACATGAAATGGCATAATGTTTAAATGAAAAAGCACACAACTTAACTATGTATTAATGAATTGAAACTGAATCATTACTGTAGTGGTGGTACTGGCCATTATAATTTTCATTTTTTTAGCCCAGTACTAGAATAAGAAGAGAAAAAGTTCAGAGATATGAAAAGTTGAGAAATTGTATCCCAATACAAATAATAATAAGGGAAATTTGAGTAGAAAATCATGGTCATCAAACTTTGATACATAAGATCTATTCTGATTTTAAATTTTTCAAATAGCAACTCAACTGTGATTATCTGCAGATGCTAGCCTCTTAGGGGAAAGCTATAAGGAATCTATTGGCATGGCTGATAAGTCTGAGAAGTTTCTTGAGGCAACAGATGGTGTTTTAAAAATAGGCTGTGAATCACCTGTTACAAGGCTTGAGCTGCCCAATTACTGAGTCCTTCTCATAAACTTTGTCAGTTTCCAAAATGAGTTGTGTAGCAAAAATATTCTAAATGCAAGTCATAAAGTGTATATTATGAGAAATATAGGACAGATGCATCACTGATGAGAATAACTGAAACTGCAACAAGTTTACTGCATATGACTTGTGTACACAAATGAAATTTAGTTGAATATGTAGGTGTATCCCTGTGTGCATGTGTAAAAGAATAAAATGGGGGAAAAAAGAATGGTGATATGGGGTGAATGTAGGAGGAGAGTGAAAAAATATATTTTTCCTGAAATTTATACATCCAAGGGTCATCTTCTTAAAATAAACAGGAAAGCTGTTTTAAAATTCAGCCAACGTGATATTTATATGTTTCCTTAGCAAGAAAAATGTCACCTCTGATTTACTTGAGACCAGATCCTGACAGAATAAGCTGAGAGTTAGCTGCTTCTATCAAATGCTGTTGTTCAAACCCCTGAGGTCTATTTTATTTTTAATAATTTGTAAGTACAGTGACCTCAGAGTTAATACGTTTCACTCAGCTACATTCACAGGGAAGCTTCCTTTATTAGACATAGCCCAAATTAAGATTTAGTTTAAAAAGAACACTACAATGAAATGAATGCTGTTTTCATATGTCTTGATTTTGCTATATAATTTATTTAGCTCAATATTTTATCCAGGTTGCAATTTCTTTCAATTTAATACTTATTGGATAAGAGTAACATATCATTATTAGGTCCCATGTTATGGTCTGCACAAGCATTATTTTGCTAACTGTATTCATTCATTCACTCATTCAACTAATATTTAATTTTTATTAGGTTCCAGGCACAATCCTGATACTGGGGACACAGAGGCGAAGATGGGCAAGTCTCCTGTAGAGTCTAGATTATGGAAATTAAATTGATTTTTTTTTAAAAAAGCAGGTAAGTCTGAGGACGGCCATAATAAAACCCTATTAAGGAAGCTCACAATTAGCTTTGGATTAAGTTCCAAAGGTGGATATATGTCATAAAAAATCAGGAATATACATAATTAATATCCGGTAGAGGAATTGGCTCTGGGCAGTAACTTGAAAATGTCAGGAGGGAGGGAGGAGGTGAGAAGGCCAATGAGAAGTGCAGGCAGGAGCTGAGTGGGGAGCAAGCTTGTCCAAGGTGGAGCCCATAGGGGAGAAGCTTGAACTGACTGTCTGCTTGAGCAGAACCCTGCCCAGGGATTTTGGTCTGCGTACATTAAGGAGATGGATATAGTTTAATATTTTGAAGGAGCATGGCATGATAAAGGTGATATTTTACAAAAGAAGATCCTGAGTCCAGTATTTCATTTGAAAGTGGAAGAGAAAATTTATGTAAGTTAAAAGGTTACAACTTTAAAAAAAAAACTCAAAAAAGCAGTAGCAGTTAGAAAACACACGGAGAAAAATGTTAAAGATCAAATAGGCAAGATAATGTGAGTGATGAGTGACAGAAGAGAAAGAAAAAAGGGAAGTAGCAAATTTATTATGATTGCCAAGAAAACAATGTAGTGTCTGCCTCATTCCCAGTGACACTATGGTATATAAAAGACTCCTGTTGAATATACTTAGGAATCACAAAAAAACAAAGGATAATTTTAGTATTTTTTTCAAATTTTTAACAGATAGCCTAAAGTTTTTTGGTTTTTTGGTTGTTGTTTTTTTTTTTTTTTTCCCTTTGGTATTAGGAATTGAATCCAGAAACTATTTAAAATTGAGTTATATCCCTTGTCCTTTTCAGTTTTTATTATGAGACAGGGTCTTGCCAATTTTTTGAGGCAGGCCTCAAAATTGAAATCTTCCTGTCTTAGCCTCTCAAGTCACTAGGATTACAGGTATGCCCCAGGGCTTTCAGCTAGCCTAAAGATTTTAAAATATTTTATGTAAGGTGTGTTTTAAGTGAAAGTTTACTCAACTTTTCAAATCCCTGAATTAAATTTAATTATAACACTGTGTTTTTGGTTTTGGATCAGTGGTATACTCATTATTATTATTATTTTAATTTCAAACTTGATTTTTCTAAATTCAAATGTAGCATTTTTTCCTACAGTTTTCTATTTTCTATTTTTTGTTTCCTATCAACATTATTTCACTCAGCATTCATTTTAAACTTCAGATATATATGCACTGAAAAAAAGTTACTATATTCTAAAGGTCTATTATTTCTGGGGTTCCTGGAAATTTTAAGGAATTCCACATTTTCTCTATTTTTATGTGCTGATCACTCACAAATGTTTATCTCCATACTAGATTTCCCTCTTCTGGGTCAAATAAATACAGCATTGTTCTAAAGGTCTTCTACCCTATATAACTTACTATTATGACTTTCAGGAAACTGGCCTCAACAGTTGGAGGAGATTGTTCTTACTGCTACATTTACTTCACTTTACAGGTCCCTGTGATCTTTCTCCCCTCTGTGTCTCTGAACATATCCCTGGAAAGAGCAGTCTCTGATGCTATGTATCAAAAACTTCTTTCCTCTGTGAATTCTTATAGATTTCATTGCTCTCCCAAGTTTTGGCAATGTTCTTTGTACACATATAACTTGAAGAACTGCAACTACTTGTTTATAGGAGTCTAATATGAACTCTCCCTACTGTATTAGAGCTCCTTGAAAGCAGAAATCTGTACAGATTTGTATCACCAGTGCTAATATAGGAAACAAATTGACAGTAACAGCCCAGAGACTGAATCCGAGAATGGGTATGTAAGAAGCAAATGAGGTTGTCCACAGAAGCCATAAACTGCTGACCATGGTCTTTGAAGATACAGTATTAATAAAATTACATATCCAGGAACATTTTTCCAAAAATAGAATCAGAATATTTGAAATATTTTAAAATACAAAGAGAAGCTAAAATGAATTACAGTTATCTTTTATATTTTCTTAAAAAATGTTTAAATAGGCATATATGCTAATCACATGATAGACTAATAAGTCCAGGAAAAGTACTCCTAGTAAAAGAGCTGCTTACATTTTGATTCATAAGCATTTTCTATACTCATCATCTTTTGTTTTTGATTAAATATAAAATATACAGGTTTTTTAACTTATTCTGCAAGCATTTACTATCACTTTTAACTTACGGAATCTTGAATTTATAAGAAGAATCTAAAATATGCAAGTTTAAATTAGGTATATTTTGTATTAGGAACTACTTTTAACTTTCATACACATTTTAAATATGATGGATTATGTGAAAATAAGAAATTGGGGTTTTTTTTGTTGTTGTTATTTCTTTTCTTTTTTTGGTGCTAATAAACATTTTTATTTAATGATATTTGGGCCACAAATTACTTTCTTTTTAAAAACAGGCATTTCCTTAAACTTGTGTGCTAAATAAATTTTATGAGCAAATCTACATTTAAATATGGAGGAAATGTTAATATTTCACATTAGGAATGTTTTGCTATGACATTCACTTTATTAAAGGAACTAACATTATCATTTTCAAAAGTATTGTGACTGAGTCTTAAAAAAATCTCTGATTTATATGTGCTGTAGATGTGGATCTTTTTAATGGTAAGAACACTTAAAATAGGTTAATCAGCATTTGTTTTAGGTTTGAACGTATGTTTATATTTAAACATCATGTTTTTACATATTTATCATGAAATGAAATTGCCTCAATATGGACTAGATATTACTTTGCCATGCTTGTTAACACAGCACTTTGCAATGTGATAATTCTTTAATATTGTGAGGCAGGTTGGAGGACAAATTCAAAATAAAGAATTAAGGCAAAAAATACAGTTCTGAATGCTCAGATATAAGGCTGAGAAAATAATTTTTTTAAAAAATCAGAAATGAATGATAAACTGCTTTTTTTTAAAAAAAGCATATCAGTTTACACATGCTGTTAGTCTTTCTTCATTTCATTGTAGTTACACATAATACTCGGTATCATTTTGACATAATTATATAAGCAAGGAATATAATTCGATCCAATTCAGTACCCAGTATTTCCTCTTTTTCTCCTCTCCTCTCTCTCCCATTCCCTTTCCTCTACTGTAGTAATATTTTTCTATGTATTTATGTATTTTTTAATAAATGCATTGCAAGTGTACATAAAGGTGAAATTTTCTGAGATATTCATAGATGTACATAGGAAAGATTGGTTGGATTCATTCCACCATTCCTAACCTTTTTAATCCCTCCTCTCTCCCCCTCATTCCGTCAATTATGTATATTTTGTATTTGTATATTTTATATTAGGAACAACTTTTAATTTTATACACAGTTTTAAATATGGTGGATTATATGAAATTGAGATGTTGCTTTTTTGTTTCTTGTCTTAAATAAAAAATAAATTTAACTTTCAAGTGGAGAAAGAAGTAAAGAAAGATGATGATGTAGTGAATAAGAAACACATTATAATCAGAAAGCATAAAAATAATAAAATGAAACACATTTCCTTATTTTGTCTCCATTTGACATGTCATACTTATCATTTATCTCTTAAAAAATAAATAACTCTCCATTAACTCACTTACCGTCAACATCCAATAAAAAATAATATGTACAGACATCATCACACATGAAAAATCCAAAAATATAAATTTGTACATTTATTATAAAGAGATGCACAAGAACAAAATTACACATGCACACATATACACGCTATATACAGTGTCCTTATGCTCACATTAAAACCAAGAATAATTACTATTAAGCTGGTTTAATTTCATATCCCTTTTAGCTGACATAGTGTACATATTTTAATGTGTGAGTGTGAGTGTGAAAAATGTAAGTAAGGTCTGAGCGTATAGTTCAGTGTTCAAGTGCTTGCCTAGTGTAGCATGTCAAAGTTCCCAGGTTCAATCCCCAGTACCATAATCAACTTAAATAAGTAAGAAGGCTGTGAAATAAATCTTCAGCAGTTTACTCGGTAGTATTTGCCAAACACTGAATTTTTCTGATCCAGCAAAGATACCCCTTAAGTCTATATGAACATCAATGTTTTATAACCTCTTTAGATATAAACTGCCTAGTAAAAGACTTTTGTTTTGTTTTGTTTTGGTTTGGTTTGGTTTTGGTACCAGGATTGAACTCAAAGGCATAAAACCTATTTTGTATTTTATTTATAGATGGTGTAAATTGAGTTGCTTAGCGCCTCGCCTTTGCTGAGGCTGGTTTCGAACTTGTTATCCTCCTGCCTCAGGCTCCCAAACCACTGGGAATACATGTATGTGCCACTGCACCCAGCCATATAGACTGTTAACACTTTATAATACACATACTGCTAACATATATGCACATGACTACAATTTAGCCACAAGAAGGCCGGCTGACAGATGTCTGCAGTGGTATGGAAGCACACTGAACTTTTATCATTTGTTGTGTAAACATGGAAAGGAATATTAAATGGCCCAGTGTTAAAAGGTGTTTAATTTGGAATCCGAAATATATCTAAAAGTATTTAACATAGCCTAGTATTAAAATGAATATATTGATATTTTAAGAATTTTATACTATGACCATTACCAAAGTGGTCACTAATACATTTTCAGTGGAACTACTGACTAAATGTAAAACTGACACAATAAAGATCAACTTCCCCATTGATAATTTCAATTCAAACTTTACACAATAACTAAATAAGTCTGTCTGGGAATTTTTATGCAAAGAGATAATAAGATTTGGTTTGGCCTCTGGGATGATTTCATTGGCAGTTTTATGGAGAATGGATTTCCAGGGGACAAGAAAGGAAGCAATGGACCAAGCAGGAAGCTGATGCAATTGTCCAGGTGATCCATAACACACGAAACCGTGCATTTAGAAGATAGTAAGAAGTAATCACATTTAAGACATAATTTAGAAAATTGGATAAAATATAGAAAATATAATGCAAACAGTCTTGATAAGCCTATACAAGTCTGAACTAAACCAACCCATTTGCATATTGATAATAAAGATATATGTTTATCAAGAAATGCACTACTGTAGGCAGTTTAACACATTTATAATGAATCCATAAGTATCTGGTGGGTTTTGAAATTAAAGGAGAGAATTAGAAAATAATTTTTTAAAATATTTTACTTGGTAAATTTGCTATTCTGTTTTTTTTTTTCTTAATTCATTTATAGTAATGATCATTAACTCATTTGGAAAGTGATGTCTCTATAATGTTTAAAAAACATCAAATTGTCAATGTCGATGATTCATTATTAATTTTAGGAACTATAGCGTCTACAAAATAAAACATTTCTATCTGCATAAAGGATATCAAATTTAAATGGTGATATCACATAAAAACTCATCAAAATATCATAATTGTGTATGATATCACATACTATTAATAAATTAGTTTCAATGTATTTAATATATCAAAAATATTTAACATAGCAAAATTTTAAAATGTGGATTATTTTATTTTTACTTCAATATTATCTATCAAAAACGGAATTATGAATTCTGTGTTCTCTATTTAATGTGTGAAAACTTCCTCTTCCTTTACTTCTCAGTGGCCATGCTGATACATCAATCAGTTTTGTTTTATAAATGTAAATTAAAACATTTCAAAGTCCATTTTTGTTTCAAAATGAGAGTAATGACATGCATATCTTCAATTTTACAAGTCTTAATTTTGATAAGTTGTATCAGTTAAACGAAACTGTGAGAATGCTTTAAGATTAGCTCTAATCAAAGACTCAAAAAAATTACACATCTGAAGAACCTCCGTTGATGTTAAAATTATTCAATGAATAAAAAGCTAAAACTCCACTAAATATAGTTGTACAAAGAACTCTGCTTGATTCAAAATTATTATACTTCAAATTTGAGAACAGTTTTAAAATAGCTTATTCATAGCCATTATTAAACACACATTGATAATAAAGAAGAAAACCATTCTGTGTCTATTATCGAGCTACAAAAACAGAGGATTAACAACAGGATATAATTTCATTTTCATCACTATTATATCACATAGAATTTCATAGTCAGATGCCTTATAATTTCAGTTAAAGATGCTTGTACAAATGGACATATAGTAGATGCCTGTAATCCTAGCTATTCAGGAGACTGAGGCAGTTGGATCACAAATTCGAGGCCAACCTCAGCAACTTAGTAAGACCTGTCTCAAAATTGAAAATTAAAAGTGCTGGGAGTGTAGTTCAGTGGTAGGGCACCCCTGGATTCCATTGCCAGTAAAGAGGGAGAGTGGTTGAATGGCACATAGCATTTGCAATACTGCTTCAATCTATACCATGAGCCACTATGTCAAACCTATTACAGAGTCAAAGTTCCAGAAAGAGTTAATCAAAGAGGTCAACTGAATTCACCTCAAATAATAACAGGGTCAATCCATGAAGGATTTGCCAGCAGTCTTCCCACAGTGACAACTGCAAATCTCATTATATACTATCATGTTTCAGAGATTATAAAAAAGGATCCTTCAGTAGCCCCAATCAAGCCGTTCATTCCACAGATGTCTTTTAATACTCAGTGTGAGCCAACCTTCATATAAACACTTGAAAAATAACAACATGGGAAACAAATCTAATTCCTACCCTTGGGAAGATTACATTCTATGAAGGAGGCTACATCAGAAAATCAGATGGCTTGCATGAAATAGATGACAGGAATATAATAAAAATTAGATTCCTATGAGATATTTTAGAGGGTCCGATTAATATCATCTAATGAAGGACAAGCTTCTAGAGTGAGCAATACAGAGGCAACAAAATGTTTCTAACATGTTTGGCATAAAGGAATTGTTACTGATATGAGGAAGATGTGTACACAGAAAATAGTTTAGAAAAACAGAAAGCTGGTTTTTAATAGTGTATTTAAGAAGCCTATGAGATATCAAATTGAAATGACAAGTAAACAACTGACTATCTCGGTATACAGTACATAAGAAAAGTCTATCAACACATAAATTTGGAAGTCAATGACAGAGATTCTGTATTTACAAAATATGAAAGCGAGAGATCAACTAAAATCCAAAATTGAGACAATAAGACAAAATTGGATATTATTTATCAGAGATGGCAATGTAGACTAATAGATTTTAAAAAAAGAAAGAAAGAAAAACACAAACAACTTTACACTCCTAAAACTAAAAATTATCTGACATAAGAAGCCATTCTTTTGTAAACATTTCACCACTCAATACAATAGCCAAACTATTATACACTAAATATTTAATGGTAAAATAAAGTTAATAATTTTTTATTAAATTTGTGTTAAGTAACATGCAATCTATTAAGGGCTGAATCTATTCAACCCAGAATAAGTACATTATAAGCCTAATAATGGAATAATGTCATAATACAACACACACACACACACACACACACACACACACACACAGTGAAAGCTTTCCTTTTATTTTAATCTTAATACCTATAGATGGGTAGATGTGGAATGAACTAAAAATCATTGACTATGGAATATGTAAGTCATGGAAGCACACTCTTAACTAGGCTAAAATGATACAATAATTTTATTTAAAGAGCCAACATTTTGTCTTCATAATTAGTACCAACAAAAACTTATGACATTCACAGAATCACAAAAGTGGCAGCATCATTTCAGCTTATCTTGAAATAAGTCAGTATTAAGGAATTAAGTTTAGTTCAGAATAAAGTCAATTGGTTTACATATACCAAATGAAGCAAGTAATTCTGTAAAAGTTAAAGGAAAGCCCAGTGAGTCCAGAATATTTTTAATAATAAAATAATAGTAACTGACTCTGTGCTAGACCCTTGTGAACAGAATATATATTCATTCCATAACCCTCAGTAAACTATGAAAGTAACTATAATTATTCCTATTTTATTGAAAAGGAAACTAAAGCAGAAATAAATTCATTAACTTATCCACATTCTTTAAACAAAAAGTAGTACTGTTATTACTACTATGTGGTATTTAACAGCTTAAATTATTTTTGAAATGTGTCATGAGACTCTATTAGACAAATACTTCATGAACTATTATTGACATCAATAAAATGACAACATATCTTTATTTCCAAAGAAGTTAATATCAATATGCTTTTTGAAAAGGTTTTATTTTCATTCAATCTCATCATTTCTGATACAATGGTTTCAAAAATCAAACTTGTGATATTCCAGTTCATTTCACTGATATTTACTTCCTCTCTGCAGCACTGTTTAACCATAATTGACTAAATTCTATCCACAACAAAATTTAGAACAGTTTAATCTCAACAGAACTGGCTGGAGGAGGAAGCAAGCAGGTTAGGTTACTTGAGACAGCACTCCTCCAAGAAGAGCTGCCCTCTCTCTCAGCAGCTCATCCTGTGTGGAGCCTTCATCCTCTAGGAGACCTAGCTTCCCCTGACAAAGGACAAGACAGACACCTGCCATCCAAGGAGAACCTTCCTGGGGGTGGCAGCTGCTGCTGCCAGATGGCCCTCACATCTAGTGGTTGTGTTTTATACAGGGATTGTTGAAGCACCTTAAAGATTCTATTCCTGGCCAAGGCCATTTACCACCTCAGATTCCTGACAAGGCAGATTGTTTCAACTAAAATGATAAAATCTATACAGAGATGCTTTCCATAATCCAACTCTTCTTTGGTCACAAATAATGAGAATGATTACAGGAACACGTAAAAGAGAGCAACTATGCCCTTAGACTGTCTAGGCTCAGGCTCACACTTTAGGGAAAAGGCCAAGGCATAGGGAAGGAAAATAGATATTAGTAGCAATCAATGCCTATTTGAATATCAAAGACACCGACATGAAACTGCTATTTAGGAAGGATTAGTCTTTTAAGTACCACCTTGAGGTTTTACTGACGTAATGCTAAACTTCTATTCTTAACACCAAAATACTCAGCAGCCTATATTCTTATATTAGCATATCAGTGATGTGGTACACTTAAAGGAAAATCTGTAAATTTACTTGGTTAGTGGTAGATTCAATTTCTTAACTCCATATTATCTAAGGGGCATTAAGAAAAATGCCCACCCCATATGAAGATAAACAGAGAAATTCGGTACCTTATATTTGAACAAGTCTTATTTATTGATATTTGTATCTGTTTTATTGACTGTGAGTTTTAAGTACAAGCAATACTAAAATGTACATTTCAGTAGGAATAAAATACCTTGGCTAAAAGAAGAATGAAATATAAAAATAAATTTTCATTTGAATTCAATATTGTTAATGCAAGTTGCATGTACACAGTCTTATTTTTCCTATAGAGGTTGTACTCTAAATTGAAATGTCATTGATGTACTTTTATAAATCAGAAGTGCTAGTTCATGTATATTTTATTCTCTATACCAATCCTTTTAGGACATAATTAAATGCAAACAAACAGAAAAGAACTAACTCGAATCAATGTGTCCTTCTGAATGACATATCCTTCATACCTGCAAAGCCATCTCATCAGCTAGACGACTGCACTCAGGCTCATAAATTTGACAAGGTTGGTTGATTCCCTTCCAATCCCATTTACATTTAGAAATATGTAGCCACACAAGATATTTTTCTATTAATTTAAAAAATGCTTCAGTTATGATGAAAGGCAAATAACCTGTTTGTTTCCAAAGCACAGGTTAATATTTTGATTATCTTTATATCTCATTGTTGATGTAGTGCTTTTGAATATAAACTGGACTACTGGAAAAATTTCATTGTTTTAGAAGACAAACATGCAGTTAGGATAGTGCAAAGCTGTCGATGGGATCATCTTTCATTAGGGCCACTTAAGCCAATATAGGGAAAAAATAATTCATCACTTCAACTCTACAAGCCATTATTTCTAATTAAAAACTATCCCATAAATACCTATTTTATTATGACATCTGTGTGGTAAATAAATTCAAGCTATCAGTTAAACACTCACCAATGAAATTACCTTAAAAAATTACTTCATTTCCAAGTATATCTTCCTAATTAAAATGACTATTTCCCATCCATATTTCTGAACTGTAATTTATAATAACTTGAGAACCTCTGAATATCCAAGTTTAGGCAAGCTATTGCCCTAATTTCTTAAATCAAAGGGCCTACAAAATAGAAAAACATAACCATATACTGGTCTTTTGCAAATATGTACATGAAAATAAATAGCACTTCCTTATGTTCAAAGAGAAAAGGAATACACTGACAAAACTCAAAATCGATGTTCTTCAACTCTAAGCTATAGCTGCAGGGGTAAAATCCAACTCAATTACATCTACTGCAAAATGGAGTACCCTGAAATATAAAAGATACATGACACAGGAAGCCAAATACTGGTGAAGAATGAAGTCTAAAGTGTTTCCTTTCATTTCAGATATGCTTGATTTTTCATCTTCAACTTTTTGGAAAAGTTCAACATTTTGCTTTCTACCTACTCCTTCTTTTCTATAAAGACAATATGGCTCAATGGAAAGAAATCATGGATGGTGTTTCTTTAGATAAAGATGAAAATATTTACTTAGTCATTTATTATCAATACAGGCAAAATTGTTTCCTTTACCAAGTCACAGTTTACAACTGTCAACTTTCAATTATCTACCAATGTCTTCAGTTTCTCAATCTGAACTGGTTTATGTCTCTAACAGTAGTGCAATTGCTACCTGTGGTGAAAAAACTATAAACAACCATTGGACTATGTCTTCCTGGAGGAAAAAAAATACAACCTTTGGGGTTCAGTAAAACCTAGAACTGAAACCAGGTCAAAAATACCTTTATATAATAGATTATTTCACTGAGAAATGCTTCCTTTCATTAACCCATAGTTTTATATATATATATATATATATATATATATATATATATATATATATGTGTGTGTATATATATATATATATACATACAAACATACATATAACAATCATTAGCCCATAGTCACACATGCTCATGCATATGCATATATGTAACATAACACTATAACATAACACAGGAAGAAAAAGATAAAGAACATATTATATATACATATCATATATGATATGTATACCTAAAAACTAGATAGACAGATTGAACAAACTTATATTGCAGGTACTGGCTAAGCATTTCACAATCTTAGTTCATTTAATTACCATAATGTACTCAGGAAGTGACCACTATTATTATTCCAGTTTACAAGTGAGAAAACTGAGACAAGACATGGCACTATTACCAACTCATGCAGCTGCTTATGACAGAGGCAGGCAGCACAATACATTATACATAGATTATCTTTTCAGTATCCAAACATGAACTATATTTTCTGACACTAGAATTTTCTCAGATACATCTTTCAAAGTAAACTTTGAAACTGTGGGTTGGTTTCCTTAAAATTCTCTTGCATACTATTTACTGTGATATTTCCCTCCTCTCCTATTTCCTTATAAATTGCATTGACATTAACCCTTGTCAGCCTCCTGTAGCAACTCCTAATTCTGGACTTCTTCAAATGGAGGTGTTCTTCACAGGCTCATCATTAAACATGCTCTTACTCTATACTCTTCCATGGTATATGGCTACACCATACACATCACATCCAACTCTTCTTTTGTCAACCCTGGTCTAGATTCTAAATTCCAAAATAATACATTCCCAACTGCATAATGAAGAATACAAGCAGAATATGTAAAGGCTTACAAGTCCCAAATGCCCTACAATCTTTTCCCTCTCCTACTGATTGTACATCTTAGTCACCTAATATTAGTCATCCTAATATTTCAATCTATTCAAATAGTATTACTGGCCCTAATTCATTGGCCTCTACCTAGACAATTCCTACTATTCATCCCATATTGCTCTCTGCCAGACAGATCTATCTGATATAGGTTCTCCCTACACTCTGAAATCTCAGGTAATGCCATGTTGATACAACACAAAGTCTAAATTCTGAAATTCAACTGCAGTACAACTTCCCAGTTTATCGTCTCCTAATCCCATCCACAATGAATCCAATGCTCAATGAAATATGGACATTCATGGCCCTTTGTTTTGTCCATGACTTCCCTGAGTGCTGTTCCTAACCGTTCTTCTCTACCTATCAAGAATCTTAATTCAAAATCTTAGTCAAAACACCCCAAAAACTAAGTAGAGGCACTCTTAGGTCCCTCAACTCAATCTCTTCATAATTCTAAGGCTAGTAATTAATATTTTTCATCATTCTTTATGTCCACCAAAATTTCACTGTGAAATTCTTTTTTTTCCTGTAATCTACTAACTTTTTACTTGCCAAGCCAACAACTAATGATTTATATATATATACTTAACATACATACATATTCTTAACTAAAAACATTCTTAAGTAAATGTTATTTTTTCATGTATAATATATACACACTTATTAAAAATATATAAATTCTGAAAACTATTCAAGAAAATAAAATCACATACATAAAAATTATATATAATTGAAACTGGTAGGAATATTTCTGTTAATTAATAGGATAGTTATTCTCCTAACCTGGGCTTAATAGCCTTTTTCGTATCTATGAACTATGTACTTTCATATCTATAAACTAGGTATTTTATATCTATAAACTAGGAAACATCCATATTAACATCTAGTATTTTCATATTTTATAGAGAAAAATATATTATATCAAGTGTATAGAGAAGTTTGGCTTTATCAAGTTCAGAAAATAAGGAAAAATAAAATACTCTATTATATTACTTTTTGGTATCTATATGCTTACATAACCATAAAGTGTCTGTGAATATGTTAATGTGTATTCAGAACCATAATAGCAATACATGTTTGTCAAAATTTTCGCTGAAAATATGTGATGCAAACTTAAAACTGTACTTATTTCTTAAAAAAGAAACTCTGCTTATTTCTAAGCGAAAGATAAATAAAACACTGGGGATAAAGCACAGTGGTAGGGTGATTGCCTAAAAAAAAGGAAGGAAAGGAAAAAAAACAAATAAGAATGTTTTAAAGAAGATATTCTAGTTAGTTATATTTCTACACTCAAATATTTGTACATATTTCTATATACAAAGTTAATACTTGTATTTAAAACATTACATGACCATTGATTTCTATGGCTCTATAGTTAACTTTAAATTCTCAAGACTCCAAACTCCTCATTACTGACATTGAATTCTGATGATTGATCTCTTTCAGACACAGAAAGACATGAAAATACAAAACAATAACTCACTTTGTTGGGTGTTTTTTAATGGGACAAATTTTTTAGCACATCCTTTATACAGTGTTATATAAGTAAAAACACATCAGAAAAAGATTCATAAATGTGATAGTATTTAGTGGGAACCCTGAAGCAGAAATAGATACTTCCAAAACCAAAAAAGGGTGATGGAATAAATTAGTGATGAATGAAAAATCCATGTTTAGTTATAAACACTGCACATTGTTTTGTTGAAGACAATTATTAAAATCTGCATTATTAAGGCATTTTTTTTCATGAGCACCAATCATACTCATGGACCTATCCATCATTACATGACTTTAGTAATGTCCCTTATAATTTAGTTTGATAATAACAACCACAATATTTATAGAGATTAATTAACTTTAATTACTTTGTAAAATGAATACATTAATTAACTTAACCATGTTGAAATCATGAGATAATGTTTCCTACTTTTATATCATCACATTGCAACATTTAGAAATACTTTTCTTGTTTTCTCTGTAAAGAAAAAGAAAAGAAAAGAAAAGAAAAAGAAAAAGAATCAATTCAAATAAATAAGGCACTGGAGCAATAATAAACAGTACTTTCTAAAAGTGCCATAAACATACAAATTATTTTGTGATGATACTATTAATTAGAGTGATAGTGCTTTTCACATGCATATCGTTTGATCCTCACAGCAACTGTGTGAATTTGTTAGTAAGATGGCATTTGCCAGTTTTAAGAAAACTGATAACAGACAAGCATTTTACCCCAAGTAACATAGATATTAAAGAAAACCAGAGCTAAAATTGGAATGCAGTTCTTCCACTACTGCTCTAAAATATCTAGAGTGGGATTTTTCATCTGGTGTGCATATCTATATTTAAATGGGTGATAGAAAAGAAATATTTGAATTATGATGCTCTTTTTAAATTTTTTATTTGTTCTCTTTAAATATACATAACCGTAGAGTGTATTTTGACATATGGAGTATAAGCTCCCATTCTTGAGATTGTATATGATATGGAGTTACACTGGTCATATATTCATATATGAACATAGGAAAGTTATATTTGATTCATTCTACTATCTTTCCTATTTCCATTGGATAATGATGTTCTTATTCACCTCTGCAAGTAAGTAGATTTTTTTAAAAACTTGGGCATGGCCTTACTTCTTTTATGTATTAGTTTCTTTTTTTTAAATCAAATTATTCATTATTTTATTTTTACATTGTAGACATTTGCTTTCTATTGGTTCCATTTATATTGTTTGAAGACACACATTGATTAGCATTATATGGGTAAATGTGGCTCACACAAGCCCACTCATTAGAGCTCACACATTTTCCCCATTGATCAGTTCTTTTTTAAAAAAAAAATATTTATTTATTTTTGCATTACACTTCTTAATACACTGTTAGTTTCTTCTATACAAGTGAGACTCTGAACTAATCACTAAACTTCTGTACTATGCAAATGTTTTATTACTCCAGGGCGCAATATCATAAAAATATATAGAGAAACACTAACTTGTGGATATTTTATGGCAAACAAAATGTTTTTAAATCACTGATTGCACAATTATATGATCAGTCTTTTTGGTCCAATTAACAATGCTCTCTAACATAAGATATGGTAAAACAAATGAAGATAATAAAAAAGTGTGCCTTAAAATGAGTTATAATGTAGTCAGTCAAACTGAATTAGATATAAGGTTATAAAAACATAGAGCATCTAAACACATACAAATAAAAACCCAGAAATAACAACCAAAATAAGTACAAACATAATGTTGGGGAAAAATCTACTGAATATACAATACATGCAATATACTTACATTGTTAATACAATTAATTGCCATCTAAATTTTGATTTTCAAAAACAATAGTAATAAAGCACAACTGCAACTGCATTACAACATTGTTAATTAAGGAAACTATTGAAATGCATGGCATAAAAATTATTTCTATTTATAGCCACTGAAGTGTAAATAAATATCTGAAGTAAATTTTTACTTCTTTTCTCTTTATATGTTATAGGTTATAAATTTTGCAATGTGCTGCCTGTATATCCAATTAAGAACCTCTTCTTAATCTTCCTCAAAGAAAGAATCAGTTTTCAGAACACAGTAAATTAAGTGAAGTAGTAAACTCTGTTAATTTCATTAACATATATTAATGTGAATGAACAGAACATTGTACTAGAAAATGGACAAAATAAATATTGGGCCCTACTGAAAAATGTTTAAACAGAATGCTTTTTCTCTATTCTAATAGTCTGTTTTAGTTAAAAGTAGTGTGTGTGTTTGCAGAATTTATCAATTCTTTGTGTGTGTGTGTGTGTGTGTGTGTGTGTGTGTTTGCAGAATTTATCAATCTACATTATCTTGTCAAAGAACAGGTTCTGAGATCCAAAAAAAAAAAAAAAAAAAAAAAAATCTAGGAAGAATAAAGTACTGCAAGAAGACAAAGAAACAGACCAAGCTCAAGACACATTAGAAGAAATGCATACAAGATAACTCCAAACAGAATTTTTGCTAAATTTGCTGACATTTTGAAGACAAAAGCATGTCAGATGTTCAGAGCTGAAAATATGCTGTATTGTGGAATATCAGACAATTGATATGGCAGAGACAGGTAGATGATTACCCAATATCCACTTTCTACTTCCCCCTTACTAATAGAACTCCAATTCTCTTGGCAGCAACCCTGTTCCTAAACTAAAGAGAAATTGCATTTCCCCTCTTTCAGATATGGGAGAACACATGACATTTTGTCAAAGGAAGCACAAAAGAAAGTTTTTGAGCACAGTATTTGGAAAATCTCCAAAGTGAGTGGCAGTCTTAGATGAAATGTTCCTTTTGCTTCTTGCTTTTCTCTGCTTCCAAGCAGAACAGAGTGACTGGAAAGAACACCAACCACCATTTACAAGCATGAAAATAAAGTTCACATGTAAGGACAGAAGGAAAGCAAAGTCCTTTGCAGCAATGAGGAGGATCTATTCCCTTTGTCCATTATAGGAGAATTAAAAAAAAAAAAAAATCCCATGTTTAAGCAAACTGGAAAAACAATTATTCACACCTAAAATATATGCCTAAAAAAATCTTATATTCTTTAAAACAAAATTCAATGAATGTTTACAGAAAGTACTCACTATTCTACTAATACATAATCCATCTGATACCCTGTAATCTGTTATTTCTTAGAGAGGGTATTTATTTGTTTTTGGTGTTCTTGTTTTATTTTTTTTTTAACCAAAATTATCTCCCTCACCAAATTCCATATTCTGTATGTCACATGTAAGGAACAAGCCCAATTTAAGTATAAGATGGGATTCCCTATCATACTCATGCATACCTTCACCAAAGTGAAAAAAAATGCAATTTGGCTTAAACTAATTTAAAATATCTGGAACTGCTTTATTTAACATTAAGGAAGTTTTATCTAAATTAATTCAAAGATAACCCTACTCAAAACAATTATATCATCAGAGTATTTATTTTTTCCTAAGTGTATATTTCGCAGACTATCAGCAGTTCAAGGACTTTGGGAGTAAGGTGGTGTTTTGCTTTGTTTATTTTTTAATGAGCCTGTCAAACTCCAAGGATTTCAGAAAATATATTCTCCTTAACAAAGAGAGCCCAATGATCAGATGCCTAGGTGTTACAACCAATTTCAAATTGCTATAAAAATTCTCAAAAGCTAATTTTCCACTTTAACTTGTCTTGTGGTAAACTGGAAACAACCAGTTAGCACATTGGTATTGATCCATAGCCCATACTCAGTTATCACTTTTCTAAATAATTAGTGTGAAGGGCGGCTAGAAATGTAGTTCAGTGCCAGAATGCTTGCCTAACATGCTCAAGGTCCTGGATTAAGCCCATTTATTCTGGAATTCAAATATTAAGGCAAAAACGTTTTTGCAAATATTATTCCTACATATGCTGACATGATTTAGTGCTCAATCATCCTTTTTTATTTATTTGCCACAAACTGAAACTGGAATAAATAAAAGATAATTTTGGACAAGGAATTTTATATCATAATTTCTTAATTTTTTAAGGGAAATATTTATTTGATTTCCAAGAGAAGTTTAAAGGTTAAGATTTTTAATATAAAGACAGTTTTGTCTTTAAAAAAACTATGCAATATATTTCTGTTGTCATATATAACAAATATTAGAAAATAAAAAAATATATTTTAAAAACCTACTATTTTCTGTGATTATCAATATATGCTTTCAGAAAAAAAATGAGACAGACATCATAATTTGAAATTAACAATGTCATTTAGTAAATTTTTACCAAATCGGGAAATACGAAAATGAATAGAACTGAGAATGATTTTTGTTAAGTATTCTGAACATTGTATTCCAAAATAATTTGAGCCTCTTAACTTTGGAAATTGAGGAACTATGGTAAATTACCTTCATTAAGCCATAGAAGACATCAATGGGGATAGTTAAAAGCTGGGTGCAGTGGTCTATGTCATAATAGCAGAGACTCAGGAGCTAAGGCAGGAGGATTACAAGTTCAAGGCCAACCTCAGCGATTTAGCAAGATCCTATCTAAAAAAAAATAAACCACACACATTCATACACACACACACACACACACACACAGAGAGAGAGAGAGAGAGAGAGAGAGAGAGAGAGAGAGAAAGAGAGAGAGAGAGAGCAAAAACAACTAGTAAGCTCTGTAATGCTATATTAGACAAAAAGCTCAAAGGCAAAAATAGTATATTAGTGTTAGAATAAATATTTTCATATAGAGTTCTTCTTTGGGAAAAGTTATTGGCAGTTTATTGAAATGTGTGTTCCTAGCTCTATTTGGTGATTATCTGAAGAGGGGAAGATGTATGATATATCAAAAAACAAGGAGAGGCAGAAGATATTGTTAAGAGGAAAGTGTAAACAAAGAATTAAAAATGGTATAAATGTTATAATGATATTATATGTATTAGTTGACATAACTTAATGGATGATTTAAAAAAAAATAAATAGCATTTCAACCTTGGCAAACAATGGTGTACTAGATTAAACTTAATATTGTTTTGCATTCAGAACATAATTTTTTACCTCAGGAATTCCCAAGACATTCAAAGTAGATATTCTGCAGAAATAGTTCTGATTACAGTATATGGGCAAAAATTCATCTTTTCTCATTTTCCCTTTATTCCTTCACTTAAAAAATTCTACGATAAAAAATGTTTCAAGGAGATAAGGCAATAATTTCCATAATATTTTTCAATAATTACCAATTTATTTAAGCAAACTAATATCACTGAGAATTTATTGGCATGTGGCTTTTAATAAATAGATCTGGTATTTTTAAAATGCTAGTATCTTAGGACTGGGGCTGGGGCTCAGCAGTAGTGCACTTGCCTGGCATGTGTGAAGCACAGGGTTCTATTCTCAGCACCACATATAAATACATAAATAAAATAAAGGTCTATCAACAACTAAAAAAATATTTTAAAAAATGCTAGTATCATAAGTAAGGCTTTTGCACTACAAAAGCAGTATGCTAAAACTTATTATTCATGATCTAAAATATTTTAAAACTTATTATTCATGAACTAAAATATTTTAATATTCCTATTTCTAAAGGTTCTTGTCTCTTTTTTTTTGAGAGAGAGAGAGAGAGAATTTTTAATATTTATTATTTTCAGTTTTCGGTGGACACAACATCTTTATTTTTTTTTTATGTGGTGCTGAGGATTGAACCCAGCGCCCTGCGCATGCCAGGTGAGCACGCTACCTCTTGAGCCACATCCCCAGCAGGATTCTTGTCTTTTTATCAAGACTTTCTGTTAAAGAATACCTAAAAATATTTTCTAATATGAAAGTAAAAATAAGAGAATTGTAAGTAAAAAACTCTTCATTGAGACAATTCAGTTTGCAAATTTCCAATTATTTTTTGAGCAACCAGAAAGTCATTATAAAAATGAAGTAAAATGATGTACTTACTTATGCTCTTCATAAAAAGTAGGAAATTTTAAGCTGAGAAAATAATATAAACATCAAAATTACTAGGCTCCAACTTTACACTGCAAAAAAATTAAATTACCACTATGATTATTCTGATGACTAAGACTAGAAAACCAAATTGTATATTTTATGAAAAAACTAAATGAAAAACCACTTTAAATAAGAAAGTTTTTTATAATATATGCCAAACATCATCTCCTATAGCAACTAAGGATACTGTAGAAGAAAAATAAGAAGAAGTATATATAACTCTTTGATTTAATATCATTGAAAACCAAATAAACCAATTCTTCTATTTTCTTTTTCTTTCTCTTCTCCTCCTTTTTTCCTTAAACTAACTGCAAAAGCACTCACTGATCAATAATCATGCAGAGTTATGCAAAATAACAGGAATAATCATCCAAGTGTTGGAAATACTTATTTGGATCATGAAGCAACTCTTACCTCTTTACAAGATGAGAATAAAAGTTGCAGATAAATAAAATTTTTCTCTTTGAATAACAGTGTTATTAACTTTGGCAGACCATCAGTTACTTCTGAGATAATTCTCTGACCAGTCTCATTCTCCACAGAATGGAGGAATTCAAGTCACTGTGTGATTTAACTTACTAACAGAAATAGAACTTTTAAGCATTCATAATGACCATAGAATATTACAAACATCTGCCAAATATGCAGAAATTTCTTGAAAAAAGCATGTTTTTACTACAAAACTGATCACAAACCAATCAGATTCAAAAATTACCAAGTCAACATTTGGCTCCTCTTTGGCTTCAGTGTTACACTGTGCTTATATTGAAAAAAAAAGAAAATTTACAATAATTTCTTATTCCTTATCATATTCATCATTATTAAATTATAAGGGAACAAAGGGTGAAGGCTATTTTCACCTGGCCACCAACAAAATGAATGGGTCATTAAAAAAATACTCCCAGTTATAAAAATTGAGTAAGATAATCAAAATAAAACAAAAACAATGTGAAGTTAAAAACATGATGACAAAACTGAGGACTATTTGTAAACATATGTAAACATCCCACTAAATGTAAAGATTCATACTAATCTGGATTTTTCTACCCAAAGAGATTTCTTATCAAGAAAAGGTGATTTTAGTAATGTTCTACTACTAATAAAAACCTATCAATAAACCCATTCACTAGCGTAATCCTCACTCAATGGATTTAGGAAATAAATTATAATTAATAGATTTTCTAAAATCAGGGAACAGAGCAGTTTACAGAATTGCTCTTGTCAAAAGTAACATAAAGAGACCTCCCCTTCCAGGAGGAAAGTATAGACATTTGTTTGTTCTATGCCTTCAGCTAAGTCTGACTAAAAACCTGGAAGTTACACATCAAACTAACAAATGAAGATTCTGAAAGATGGAAAGAAAGAGGCAGACTGATGAGAGATTTGGGGATTCAAGAACAACATGACATTGGGTTTCTGGGTTTTCTTTTTGACTCTTATTTCCAGATTTGGAGCAGAAGAGACTGGGAACCTGAAAACATCTACAGATACCAACCAAAAATGGCTCAAACTAAAGTTACATCTCCTGAGCCAGAGAACCAAAAAAAGGAGTAAAAATGAAGTCATTCAGTAAACGTTTTGACATATCACCTTACTCTAGGCAAACAAGACAGAAATATCTGGAGTTCACCCCTAACCCCATGCACAGCAGCAGACCAAGGGAAGCCTTGAGGTTCATAGGTTATAACAAAGTACCCAATATTCCCTCTGAGAAGATGGTATCAGGGAAGCCAAGTAGGGAGTTGTGTTTTCAACCCCATGAAGTAGTAACGAGGAACTGGCTCCCATCTACTCACATGCTATGTTGTCAATGAAGACTAGGGTACCTGGACAGCCACTACCATCCCCCCAGTAATGAATCACACTATGTTTTCCTCCTTTCCAAGGCAATGAAATAAGCAGAAGCCAAGTGGAGACTTTCATAACCGCCCACCAATAAGGAGGCACCCCTACCTGGGGTGTCAATGGGGGTCACATGGAGAATGATAAGAAGGCACTCATGTGCTCCCTAGGGCAGAACTGGACCACCTAAGCCCACCCAGTAATAACATGGAACTACACGTATCAACGGCAGCTGAATAAGGAATACCCTCATGGCATAAATGAAGCCGGGCCCGACCTCCCTGGTTTGGGAAGTAATAAAAGAATCCAGCAAAAATAAGACTTAAATCAAATCCAGAACCTCATAACATCAGACACAAAATATCCAGGTTTCAATGGAAAATCTTTCACCATGTGCAGAATGAGGCACACCACAAACTTAGGGTAAAAAGACAAATCAATAAATGTCAATATCAAGATGACAGAGACATAAAAATTACCTGACAGAGACATTAATGTAACCATCTCTAAAGTGTTCTGAAGAGCAATTTAAAATACATGAAACACAGTCTTAGCAAAGCCTAGAGAGTCTCATCAGACAAACACAACTGAAGAAGAACTCAGTGGAAAAATCAGAATATGCAAAGGACAATAGCCTATATTAAATGAAATGCATGAGCTTTATAGTCAAATAAAAAGAACAGAGAAAAGAATCAGTGTATTTTAGAATTGCCCAACCTGAACATGAAGGGAAAATAAGACATGAAGGAACAGGAATGGGGTAAGCAGCCGGGTAACAAGGAGGAGGAAGAAGTGAGAAGGGGAGGAGGAGGAAGAGAATTAGGACTAGGGAGGAGGGAGGGAAGGTGAGGAGAAGAAGGAGAAGGAGAAGGAGAGAACCGCAGAAATATAATCAAAAGATCTACTATTATTTCTGCTATGGTAGGCAGAACAATGACACTCCATCCACCCGATAATCCACCAGCCCTCCCACATTCCCAGGGCCTGCCACTTTCATGGCACTTATGCCACTAACCTGAAACTGGAGGCTTACAATATCCCTGTCCAAACTGGAAGTTTTCTGACACAAAGAAAGCACCTAGTCTACTGATGTGGAGGATTGGGAAGTGATGCAATACTCAGAACTTGATTCATATTTATTAACAAGAATGAATAAGAGTTAACACATTCTTAATCTGTAACCTAAATAAGGAAAGTCCTAAAGACTTAATGGATTCTCATCTTTAAATGGGCTTGTGACTTTATTGCCTGAAATTTTAAGTGATTTTCTCGGTAATATCACTTCTGAAAGTGTTTGGGAAATCTCTGAAATATCCAAAGTACTTCCTGACATGAAATAAATAAAATAGTAAAGGTCCTTCCCATAGCTCAGCTTAAGATGTGCATAAAATTTCTGACAGGACATGAATGTGGAGAAAATAGAATTTAATGGTAAAATAAAGAGAACTAATATTTTTCTGGGTAAAAGACAAAAAAGAAAAAAAAGCTTTTAGCTGAACAGATATTTGAAAAGTCACAAAAGTGTCATTAATTATTCAAACCTAGAAGTTTAATATCGCTCTTAAGTACAAACACAGGTATTTTTATACTGGAAATAACCAGTATTCCACATGTTAGGCGAACATTTCACAAGATATTTAGGAAAAACCCCAGCTTGCTCTGTTAAAAGAATTTCTATAGACTGGCAAATTATTTCTACTAACATCACTAGTCTCCTGATATGATGTGCTAAGAAGAACACCACATCATTTCTATGGTATTTCTGTCCCCCCAAAATATGTAACATGAACCTTATTATTAAAAAAAAAAACAACTTAGGGAAAAACAAGACAAATTTAGGAATATTCAATAAAACAAATGTCCCATAATCTTTGTAATTAGCAATATCATGAAACACAAAGACTAACAAACTATTCCAGGAAAAAAGAGACTAAAGAGGCAGAATCGTTGAATGTAATGCATGATAGTGAACCTTTTTTTTTTTCCGCAGTAATTGATATTATTGGACAACAGACAAAAATCTGAATAAAGTTTATACAAAAGGCTGGCTTGTGGGCACGCAACAGTACAGTCATAGGCAGCTTTATATTCAAAAAGATCAAGGTATGGAGATTAAATGCTCTCAGTAATCAATTTAAAAGTTTTAACAATTGTACATGAATTTGTATATTGCTAGTAAAACGTAATGGAATGGCAAAGCATGTGTAGGGGCTCTGATTCACGGATGGCCAACATCCCACTACCTATGCATCAGGGTCTTACTGACTTGATTTTGGCTCTTTGGAATTTCTGCTCCCACCTGACATCCCACTCTGCCCTACAATTGCATAAGCAATTGTTCCCAGAGTAGCACCTGGATGTAGAGGCAAAGAGGATCAAGGCTAGAAAGATACCTTTTGGTGTTTCAGAGCATGGCAAGAATGTGACTCCCTAATGGTACCATATTATATTCTGTAGACACTCAGCAAGAGTTTCTAACCCAACTCCAATCCAGAAACCTAGGAACAGAACTAAATGAAAAGCTGCAATCACTTTGAGGTTATCTGCCCTTCCTTGGGTAGGGATGGATGGTGGTTCCATAAGAAAAGAAGACTGACTCCCAAGTCAAGGCTCACATTTCAATTTGCACGAGGTCTGTTTTTAAGTAGCTAGTCCTGATTTTGTATTCAATAATAGCATTACATCACTATTATTTCCTAATTTTGATCACAGTTTTGCCTACATGGATCAAAAATTGTCCACCATTTTATCATTAAAAAACATAAGTTATTTAAAATTCCCCAGATCAATTCTCTTAAACTAATGAATAACTGGAAATACAAACAACATTTCTAGAATTTTTATTTTGCCCTCATATTTGCCAAAATGCTGATTTAAGCAATTTTTGTTTCATTTTTAATTTAAAGACCATTAAAAAAACACACATGCAAGATGTCAGACTAATTATTGTGAAAATCTAGTATATCCACCTTCATAGAGATAAATGTAACTATAAAATGTTCTATTCTTAACTTCCATATTATTATCCCTTAATTAACTACCAGACTAACTTTTAGTTTTATAAAAATGTAAACATATGTTTAAAAAAAAAAAGATGTAACGTATTTCTTTAAAAGTAAGAAAATCATAGCAAAACACATTCTTTGCTTAGATTAAACTTATAGATAGATATAGGCTGGGGAGGTGGCTCAAGCAGTAATGTGCTCGCCTGGCATGCGCAGGGCACTGGGTTCAATCCTCAGCACCACATAAAATAAAAAATAAAAATGTTGTGTCCACTGAAAACTAAAAAAATAAATATTAAAAAAAATTCTCTCTCTCTCTAAAAAAAAAACAACTATACATCATATCATTGTCAATTTTATTTTAATAAAAATGATGATTTTTTTTGTTTGTTTATTTTAACTAGGTTTATGTATTATTATTGTTGTTGTTGTTATTATTATTATTATTATTATTTTGCTAAAAGAGTGGAAAATGAAATGAGATAACTTAGCCTGTAAATAAAATGGTTTTTTTTGTTTGTTTGTTTTTTGGTACCAGGGATTGATCTACAGGGCACTAGACCCCTGAGCTACATCCCCAGCCCTATTTTGTAGTTTATTTAGAGACAGGGTCTCACTGAGTTGCTTAGTGCCTCACAGTTGCTGAGGCTGGCTTTGAATTCGCAATTCTCCTGTCTCAGCCTCCAAAGCAGCTGGGATTACAGGCGTGCTCCACTGTACCAGGCTTAAAATGTTTTGATCTCTACACAGGTAGCTTTTCTGGATGAATATTCTTTGTTGAATGCAGGTGAGATAGCATTTTTGGACTGGGAATTAATTAAAGTTATCACAAAGCTAATTTTAACAAATCAGGAAAGAAAATGAATGATATATATCCTACTAAGTAAATACAAAAAGCAGAAACTTAGAATAAGATGAATGGATGTAGATCAAAAATTGTCCACCAAGACAGGATTTGTTTTTAGTGACCTCACTTCTCTCAAAACATATCTTCACTTTAATTTAAAATGTAACTGAAAAGCAAACTAATGAACCAGACAGACAAAGTCTTGAGGCAGAATATTCCAATATCATAATTCCACAGCCATAATGATTATTTTTAATGAGATGTTAAGAATCAAGATGAGAAAATTAATAAGGAAATTTTATTATGTTGACTTTTAAGCTAATATCTTTAGGATGAAGAATCAACAACTTTCTGCATTACTAATGTTTATTTGAAATCAATCTATAAGAATAATTTTAACACTCTTATAAATAAGCTTAATAGCATGTTAACTTAGCAGGAGGCAATAAAGATACTTAGACATCATACAAAACCAATGTTTTCTCATTGAACTTCCAATGGGGATGGGGGTAATCAAGCTATCACTCAATGTAGATTTGAATCTCAGTCTAAAACCATACATGTTAGTTTCAAGAATTTTAAAATGCATCATTACTGATTCATCTGTGCTTTATTTAAATAAATAATCTAGGCTAAAAATCCCATTTCCAATTTAAATAATGGAAAATAAGAAACATTTTCATAAGGCTTGAGACAGAAAACAAGGTTGCAGTACAAAGTCAGTCCTCTATAACAATAAAAGATAGATGTGGAGTTTCTAGTAACCTATTCTCATGCAGGAAATGATCAAATAAATCTCTGTGCAGTCAGAAATAAGGAAAGTCTTTTTATGCATCTAAACAAGAGAAAAACTGGACAGCAACTAATGCCACCATGGGCTGCAAACACCCAGGTGCAGGATTAGCAGTAAAAACAGCCTCCCCTTTGGCCAACTGGGGTCCAGCAAGAGAAATGAGGTCCAAACTAATAAGCTCACTGAATGTGGAATTCATTGGAGAAACACAAGAGGAAAAAGTTGTACAAAAAGAAAGCCTACAGAAAAGTATAATGGCTAATTTAATTATTTTTTAAAAATTGCAAGATGTTACATTTTGTTGAAATTTCTCTGAGATCCTTAGATTTATCTTATAAGTAAAAATAGGTTCTTTCATTATAGCATGTTTTTCTATCTTCTTTTCCGTTTCCTTCTATCACCACCAGCCTCATGTTCTTATTCCAGAAATAATGTAATGTAAGACCACCACAGTATGTATTTAGATGGTTATTCTCAAGATACATTTCTCATAAATACAGTCTACAGAATGTTTGTTGTAGAAAACTAATTTATAATTTTGTGTTTGTGATTTACAAAGTATCCTTTCAGTTACTTCTTCAGTCATTTATTCATTCATTCTCTAGGGAATTCATTCACTCATTTATGGAGTACATGTATTTATACTTGAGAATGCAAGCCAAATGCATTGGTATGGTTTTAAATGCTTGCATTTATAAAATTAATGGTTAAGTATTTGCATTACATATGAGCTAATCCAGCATTCAGCATCTCTTGGGATTCGTATTTCTACTTCCTTTTTCTAATCCTTCAAGTTGCTCTATAATGATGACAGACAAACTATTGTTATAAAGCTTTGGAAAGTAAAACAAGATGCAACATAAATTAGAAAAAAAATTGATTTAAACAGTTGCTTTTTTTCTGTTCCTTGTGGTCACCACCAAAAGGTCATGCATAAAGAAAAATTGTGAAAACCTCAGACCTTGAAGCTTCAAGTTTCATAAAATTTAAAAGAAAACAAATTAAGGAATTACATATTATATTTACTATATTGTATTTTCAGACTGTTCAAATATTACATATAGACACAATTTTGTCATTATAGATATCAAGAAAAGAGAAAATGAATATGAAGACTAAGACATATTTTCTTCTGCACCTTTAAAACAAGTTATTTTCTAAAGTACGCTACATTCGTATAATTCTTTAATGCTTCTTTTTCCATGTGGCTCTAAGCTTGCCTTTCAGTTTGGAAAAAAAGCACCTTAAATATTGTCTATTTCTAAATCTACAAAATTATAATAAACTCTCATAAGGTTTCATTGTATGAGAATTAGGTATTAAATATAAACTATATCACTGAAACCAAAGTAACAGAAATCCTCCTGAGTTATTTGTATAATTATTTGCTGAACTTAGAATACTAGAAGAATGCAATAATGTCCATACAAATCAGACTAAGGTAATCATAACCATAATACTTTAGTTTGTTATTTTTAACCCAAGTTGAAATCTAAAACCTTATGTTCTGTTTAATGACAGTCAGGTTCATGGAATGATTTGTGGCACACAGTACACTGTTATTAACAAAAGGAAATACCAATGACATCATTTAGCCATTATAGGAGATAAGCTCACCTAGTAAAGAACAATACTTACACTGTTTTATTTTATTTTATTTTTTTTACTAGCCTGGCATGTTGTAAGTTTTGCAGGATATTTTTTGTAAAAAAAAATATTATATTTAAAATATCTGAACCACTTTTTTCCTCTCCAAATATAAATGCATCATATATCAAACATTTAATAACACCAATGTTTTATTAACTACATTATCCATCCCAGTGTATTTTAACAAACGAGAAAAGGAAAAAATGTTAATTTAAAAGAATTTAACATTACAAATGACATAACACCACTTAATTTTTAATAAAAGTGCATTACCTATCAACACAGCGTGAAGAAAAAAAAAAGCCCTTGGAAACAGCATTAAAAAAAATGTGCAAGTTTACAAAGGAAAGAAATACTGATGAAATATTATCTTACTTAGCTCTCTTAAAAAAAATCTTCAAATTATGTATGTTAGTAATAAGATGAACTTGTAGTCCATATTAAAAAATTAGATATTTGACCTATGCAATTTAAATGTACAAATTATCCTCATAGGCAGCATCAAAAGTTTCACTGATAACTACAGCCAATAGACGGAGGGTATACTGGATAGTGCTTTAATCTCATGCTTGGTCTCTTGGCTTTCCAGAATTTTGTGACTTTTCACAATTTTGTATCCTCATTTTTTTTCCAAATTTATTGCAAAGAAAGGAGCAAAGAGAATATGTTCTCACAAAGTTGATGTCTATAAAAATTAAGATAATATATATGCAAATAGCAGGTGTTCAGAGCTTTCTCAACAGTGCTCACTATTTTCAGTATGAATGCTTTTACCATTCCCATGAATAACAGTATAAACTGCTTAATATAGGTTTGTTTATCCCTGGAAATAGCTCTGACTTCTTTTCAAATACTTTTGGTCGAAATAAATAAAATATAATGTAACCATAAGTCACATCTGGCAAAAAAAAAAAAAAAAATATATATATATATATATATATATGGTGGGCTTAGTATTTTAGTGATAACCAGATGTACATTCTTTTTCTGCTTGTGGTTGACCACTAGACTGAGTAATGTTAATTACTTACAAAGCTTAGCATTTGGCAATGTAAAAAACATGTTTAGAATTTAATACAAAGAAATGTCTCAACATAAGAATTTAACAAATTTAGAATTTGTGATTCCAATTTGCACATCATGTTGCTATGTTTTTTTAAAAAAATCTATATCTCATATTATTCACATTTAGCATATAATTTTACATTTTACATTTTTATTTTAGGATTATGCAGAATTCCAATCAACCAAAAATAAATGATGTGTTCTTGAATACAACTTGGTATTCCATTTGGCTTAATGGACAGTTTTCATGACATAGAAAAGCTTCACTAACTCTTCACAAAAATTTTTACTGTCATCATAAATCTTCAATTTAAGAATGCCTTTGGGTGTTTTTATAGATATATGTCTGAACTAGATAGATCATAACTAATTTATCAAGATTCAGTGCTGAGTTTACAAATAATATTTCTTACAGAACCATGCCCCTTCAATATAGTCAAAATATCCATAGTTTCTATAATCCAAATTACAATTACTGAATTCCTGACACACATAGAAAAGTATAACAGTGCCTATAAAATTTCATGTTTCCTTTCTTACTGGAAACAGTTATTCCCTGTGAAGTCATGATTGTTTTTATTCTTCATAATGAGGAAGCAACAGTGATTTCTAAAGGTTCTTGACATTAAGAACTCACATAAAATCCCCTCCTCAATGAATCCCATTTCTACATAGAGGCAAGTAGATGCTATAAAACCTTCCAAGATCACAACTATGAAAATAGTTAGCAAAGAAGTTTCTTATCAAGTGGCATCCAACACAAGGATATTCATCACCATCACGTTTATCTACATTGCAATTGCCTACAGTCATTCATTTTTAATGATATCCTCCTGTGTACATCCAATATTTGTATATTCTTTTGTAATATGAGGAAAATAGTAGCATACTAGAATTCTAAAAGGACAAAAATTTTCTATTTAAGCCATTATTTAATCATTACTGTGGTACTTTCTGACTTGATTACGGAAAACGTGAATGAATTTTTCCCTTTTGATTGATAGAACCAGACACCTTTTGCAAAGGACATAAATAAACATGGTATTGATTTAGACTATACTACTTACTATATAAACTACTTGTTATTCAGAGTTGTGATGTAAAAAAATGAAATATTAAAAAAAACTGTTCTCAGTTCTTAGCAGTAATATTTAGCTGCGACAACCTTTATGATAAGCAATTAAAGTCAGTAAATAGGGGCTGGGGTTGGGGCTCAGCAGTAGAGTGCTTGCCTAGCACTTGCAAGGCCCTGGGTTCAATCCAATAAAGGTATTATGTCCAACTACAACTAAAAAAAGTAAATATTTTTTTTAAAGTCGGTAAATAAAAGTGTCAAATGATTTGATCATATAATTTTTCAGGTAAACTGCTTTAAAGATCAATTGAATAACTTTCTACAGACCATGGATTTATTCTTGTATTTTGGCAGACCAAAAGTTAAGCTGCAATAAGAAAAAAAGGCAAAGAAACATTTCTCTTTGTAGTAAATAAATAGGAAAATTTACAGAATCAGACCCCCTACAGTGACAAGGTTTTTTTCACAAGCTGACTTCTTTGTCTAGAACACTCCTCACTAGTTCCCATGGAGGTCTTATCTAACTAAGCCCATGAGGCTGTTATTTATTACATATTATATACATAATCATTATTATTATAATGTTCCCAAAATTATTATTCCTTTCCTTCAAAGGATATATTTTGGTTGGCAAATTACACATTATTTGGGTACTGTCTCTCAATGGACTATAAACTCCACAGTATCAAAAACTTGCTAACTATTGTATATCCAGTACTAACACAGATCCTGGCACAGGACTGATGTGAATCCCCTCAAAATTCTTATGTTGAAACCCTATCCCCAACAAAACTGCATTTTCAGAAGAAGCCTCTAAGGAATAATTTAAGAATCAATGAAGTCATAAAGTTTGCAAAGAAATTTTCTTCCTCATTTCCTATCCATACTACTGATTTCAATACTGCTAATCACCAAACATGTGAGGATCTTTTTCAAACCATGGGATTCTCCAACACTCCAGATACCAAACAAGTATCCCATAGTTCATATTAATTCTGATCCAATCTACAGGGGCAGGGGTGGGGTGGGAGGTTAACACAGACCCCACAGGTTAAGGACTCAGTCCCACAAGACTGCCCTATCCCCAACTACAGACACCAGTGGCAAGCCCAGGTTGTTACCTGTGTTTCTGACTAACCAGCTACATAAATCAGAGGTTCCCAGGACCTCCTCCTTGAGTTCAAAAATTTGTTAAAGTGGTGGACAAAACTTAAAAAAAAAATACTTTACTTACTAGAAAAAACAATGTTATAAGAGAAGACAATTTATAAACAACCAGATAAAAGAGATATATTATACCACATATGGGACAAGAAGCAAAGAATATTAATGTCCTCTCCAGGCAGAATGTCCTCACAGTACCTCCATATGTCCATCAAACCAGAAGCTCTCTAAACACTGTTGTTCTGATATTTATGGAGCCTTTATTATATAGGCATGATTGAGTAAATCATTGACCATTGGTGATTAAGTAAATCCCCAGGCTCTCTCCCATCCTTGAAGGCTAGGAGGTGAGAGTGAATATTTCTACGTTCTAATCACATGGCAAGCAGCACAGATCCTGAGGCTATCCAGAAACCCCCAGCCACCAGTAACCTCAAACAGAAAGTTGCACACATATCAATCATTTCAGAGATTCCAGGAGTTGTAGAAGCTGTTTGTCAGGAGAAAGCTGGTTATTACTTCAGCCATTCCAAGGGTTTTAGGAGCCGTATGTCAGGAAACTGGGGCAGAGACCAAATCTTATTGTGTCACAAGGGTGAAGCACTTATAGGATTAGTGTTCTCATAAGAGACACCAGAAAGCTCTCTCAACCCCTGTACACACACCAAGAAAAAAACAGGTCAAGACAGAGTACGAAGGCAGCCACATACAAGGCAGGAGGAATGCCCTCACTAGAAACTGAATGGGCTCATATCTTGTTATGGGACTCCTATGCTCCAGAACTATGAGAAAGAAAATTTCTGTTGCTTAAGCCACCTGAACAATTACATTTTGTTATGGAAGCAAAAAGATTAATGCAAAGGATGGAAAGGACTCCCTTTGCTCTGAATTCATTTTTTTAATGAGAAAGAACAGACATTTAACTTCTTGGCATTGACAAACTTCATTTACTCTGCTGGAAGGAAGGAAAGTGATTAAGTTTAGGGAACATGACATACCCTGCTCATTCCTATTCTTCTCCAATCTCTGGGCAGCGAGACACTCTGACAACACTTGCACTCATCCGTGCCCAAGTATTCATATATTAGCACTGAAAAAAATCTAGACACAATGAGGATTGCCTGATATGAATATATGTTATTAAGTTTTTAACTATCTTATGAGAAATATTTGTCTGATTAGCATTTTCTATATTTAGAGCTGAAAATGCAATTTATATAGAAAATAAAGGAATATATTATATGTATTTTTTTATCAACAGAAATATCACTAGATCTCTTTAGAAAGTAAAGCTGGTGACATACAGCAATATAAAATCATACTAGTTCCTCAATAAAGCACTACTGCAATACAGGAAAAATTCCTTACTGAGCAGCCCTCTTCTATTTTGTAGCACAAACCTTTCTCAGTCATGCTGGCATATGTATTTAATTATATGACACATAACTGTTTTCCAGTATATGATAAATATTTCAGTTTTATCTCAAATGAGACAGGAATATAACATAATTGTTTAATGATTATTATCCCCTTTCTTGACTAAAATAGATTCTTCAGAAATAAATATTCTCTAAACACATTTTGTCTACAGTAATTGGACACTCCAGCTATTTTTACTAAAACAACCTTTTTATAGATTTTACATTCTACACACCCTGATTTAAGCATTCTCATTTCTTTCTTAGGATTATTTTCATGTTAATGATAAAAACTCACTTAATTAAAATGAAAGCTACCACAATGAAAGACTATAAACAAAAAAAAAATCCTACTATTGTAATTCTATGTAGCACATTAAAAACAAATTAATTCAGTGGGAAAAAAAATCCTCCTCCCACTCAATTGTCACAAAGCCCCAAAAGTCAGGGTCAGCAGCTATTGATAAAATAAAATAATAATACTAATAATTTGGATAAATTCAAAAAATGCAGAGTGCTAGAAAAAAATCATTTAAAACCCCAATAAAAACAGAACATCCACAAGAGAATTACAACAGACCATTCAGTGTATTGCACTACCACGTGACATACCACTGGGCAAATATAATTAAGGACAAGGGAGCTGTACTTTTTTTTTCTTTCTTTCTTTGGGGGGGTAACTTTAGCTGCACATATGGAGCATTTTGTTTCACTTCTGGTTTACTTTCCTTTAATCAAAGACCCCCACTGTAATGCCTTCACACAGGGCTTAGTGTTGTGGTTCCCATGGAAACCATAATTCTGAATGTCCTAACTTGTGTGATTAAAATTTAACACAAAGTAACATTGATAGTCTCTCCCATTTCCACTACCACCAATATCCAATTCTAATTAGCAGCACAATAACTGGTTTGGAAGGAATAAAGAGCTGTGACTACCATAGCTTCACATTGCCAGTTATTCACAGGGAATCTAAAGAACAATATATAGTGATCGTTCTCTTTTACAAAATGCCTACTTTAAACAGAGGGATTATTTCTAGTTGACTTTCTCCTAACCTCCAGAAAATAAAGCATACATTTTCCTTTTTTAAAATATACTACAGGACTTTTTTCTTTTTTGCTTTTTCTGTATTTTTGTCACATGTCTTGGTTTGGAGCAAAAGCTTTTCACAATGGTCTAACATACTAAGGTAATAAATGTACATAACAACATTTTAATTTTTCAAATCCAGTTATAATAATGATATTAATTTCTATAATTATTACAATGACCTTTTCAATGTGGAATTAACCCTTCAAGGTTTATTAATCATGAAGATATGACATATGCCAAACCTTTTTAACTTAAGTTTAAAAATTCAACTGTATCTTTTTCCTTTCATCCACTTTTTTTTTTTTTTCTTAAACACTCTAGGAGGAGCCCATAGACTCTCGGTACTACATTAAGGAAATATCTGCTTGCTTGCTAATTGTTTTGATTTGCCGAGAATTTATTATCTCAGGGGCATACTTTCCCTAATCTTGTGCTTGGGTGCTCACTACCTCTACTTATAACTCAGTATAAATTCATTGCATTAGTCAACACAATATCTTAAATTTAGAAATTATACTATCATTCCAATAGCTTCTTGTTTGACTTATCATATATGAGTAAACAGAAATGAAAGTTCTCCACATTTTGGAGAACTATCCCTCAAAAATTATTTTAAGTTCATAAAGCAGGAGCAAAGATGTAAAATATTAAACATTTAGAGTCAGGGTAATTAATGAAATGTGATAATTAAGTCTAACACTCTCTATTTTTGAGGGAGAAACTGAGGCCCATGGACCTCACATGATATTTTCAATACTTGAGTATTAGAACCAGCAATAGTAGTTTCAGATGTTCACTTAGTATTTTTTAATTATTTACTACACAAGAGTAATATTTCTCTTACTATTTACTGGCATTTTTTTCTACTTTTATTTACAAACCTAAATAATTTGAATATATAAAATACATAGCACTTGCACAACTGGTCTTGAAAATTAATGGAATCAAGTTAAAATATGAAAGAGATTAATTTATATAATCATAGGTTATTATCTGATGCATGATTTCTATCATTTAAAAATTTTACACTTAAAATATTTTGTCTTGAAGATCATATCTTTAGCAATGATACAAATTTTAGAGTCAGAGCTAAACTAGTCAACAGTGCCCTTTATTAATTAATGTTAATTCCTACTGTAAAATTATTTTCTAAATTTTCTATATTCCTTAGAGCTTTACACTGTTCATTTAAATGGTCCACATCTTTAACTAAAGCTCTGAGTATTCACTGAAAATTTACTTTACATACCATTTGACATTTAAATAAATAAAAATTTTAATGATCGCCAAAAACATGGACAATTCCCATTTCCGTATACATTCTACATACAAGTACAGGATTGTACAGTATAAATGGTCCATTCAGGACTTCTTTATTTCTAGTTAGAATATGTGAATAAATTCAAGTAACCTTAGAGTAAGTTATTGTTTCCTTTGCAGTTAGGAAGAAGGAAAGACGGAAAGGCACTGGGGACAAGGTGGAGACAGTTAGGGAGACACAGGTGTGGAAAGAGAAAAAAAAAAAACATCTGCAAAAGAGAAGGGGAAGAGGAGAATAAAACAAGAAGATTTCTTTATTTATACATTCTCTGTATCAGATCTAATATGGTTGCTAAAATAAGTATTATACTTTGAAAGATCCCTGGCATATGGCACTTCCTATTTCAGGATTATACCAACAGAGCCAAATATGTTGTTAAAAAGTAAGAATTACAGAAAGAAAGATGCTCTATAACAGAGATTCCCTAACAGAGTTAGAGGAGAAAAGAACAGAAGGAGTCATCAAGGTAGAAAAGTCAGCAAAACCTAGAGAAGTCAAGAAACGCAAACTAATACTGCATCTACGGATGTTTGCTATGTATGATCATCATGGATTAAAGTCATTAAGTCTGGCTGAAGACTTGAAATGTGAAAAACTTTGCCATGTTTTAAAAGTTATGAGACAAAGGCAGAAAAAAAAGATAAAAGTATTCATCTCAGTGAATAAAAGAGTAACATATTCTTCAGGTTAGACTGTGGTGCAATTTATTGCCAATATATCTACAAAGACTCACTCCGTGCCACTTAATGATGAGTTTACTAAAATTAATTTATTAATCAATTAAAATTCAAAGAGAATATCTTTTTTTCTTTTTAGAATTTCAAAGTCTGCTGTCTACTAAACTGCTAATTATCACACTCACTCGAACTATTTTTTTTTTTTTTTTTAGAGAGAGAGAATTTTAATATTATTTTTTAGTTTTCGGTGGAAACAATTGTTTGTATGTGGTGCTGAGGATCGAACCCGGGCCGCACGCATGCCAGATGAGCACGCTACCACTTGAGCCACATCCCCAGCCCCAAACTATTTCTTATTCTTAATGCTTGGACATATAAGAAATGACACTGACAAAATTTCAGGACTGTAGTTTCAGTAAAACATTGTTCAATGTTCTTGTTTTCCAGGTAAAGTAAAATGTGTCAAAATCAACATCATTTTATTATTTCAACATTTGAAGTCTAGCCTGCTGGGTATGATAATGACTTCTAAAATAATATGAAGAATGGTCCCTCCAGAAATGTCAACAGAGCGCTTGCTTACGAAGTCCAGATTTACTTACCTGATCAAAATAGAGCATGGCATGGTTCTCCAGTGACCATTTTACTACTCATCCATTATATTTTTGACAAAAGGATCTTGGGAGTAAACTATAGAGAAATAGCAATTTTTATTTAAACTTTAAAACCTTTATTTGAAGAAATGATTCTTAGTGATAAGAGACTCAACACAGCCCTGAGGAGCCTCAAAAAAGTTTATGTTCTCAAATGTTTGAGGGGAGATTAGGGACTTCTGGGGCTCATTCACATTTTTTTCAAAGGAGATATTCACATGTAGAAGGTAGAAAACAAGGAACTAAACACAGTTAATCTCAACCTGCATCTTCAGAAGCTGGGTGTGCGGCTAGAGATACAGGAGGGTGAGGAAACAGACAACAGGGCTCCTTAGAAACTAGAGCTAGAAAGAGATCTTCAATTCATCATTCTCTGGGTAAGAAGGTGGGCTGTGAAAGAATCTGAAACAATGCAGGGCCTCAGGAAGACATGTCCTCTCATTTTTACATACAGTCCACAAAAAGTTGGAGATCAAAGCACTGCAGGAGATAAAATGGCCAAAACCTCAGTTATGTTTCATCCAATGTAAATCCTAACAAGAATATCTACTTTCAGATTAACAGAAAATTTAAAAAAAAAATGTGTTACTATGTAACCCAGTGAACATATTCCCATAAAAGGTTTTTTTGTTATTGCTGTTTTGTTTTTTTGTAAATTCCTTATTTTTCGTTAATTTAAGGTACTATCAATGTCAGTAATTCTTTTTTTTTTTTTTCTTTAAAAGAAAATCTTTATCCTCCCTAATGGCAGAACAGGGCCGAGATTATAACTAGTCTGCATTCTATATATACTTAACATGAATATACTAAAGGGAAAAATCTAACTTTTTCATTAATATTAAACCTTGTCAAAAGTTTAATTTGTGCTTTAGCTAAAGCTAAAAGAATTTTGTGACTGGATAGTATGCATATATAAGAAATATGTTGGGCTGGGTTTATGGCTCAGCAGTAGAGTACTCACCTAGCACATGCAAGGCCCTGAGTTCGATACTCTCACCACATAAAAATAAATAAATAAAATAAAATAAAGGTAGTATTGTGTCCAACTACAACTAAAAATAAATATATTTTTTTTAAAGAAATATGTCAAGCACTTGAATTCAAGGCACACTGCAGACAGCGCTTCACAAATTAATTCTTTCCATCCTTGGTTAAAGGACACTATAGTAAATGCAATTTGAAAATGATTTCAAACTTTTTCACAAAGTTTCATAACTGTAATATGTCCTGGTTAGTTTGGTCAAGAATGCATTAGTTCATTATTTCTTGTTTGTCTAGCAGCATTATCACAATGTACTCTCTCAGAAGACAGGATAACAAATATATCAGTATTATATTTTCTACTGTAACAGTTGAGCTATTCGCTTCCATATCAATGTTTTCCAAATTGTTGTATATTAAATTTGTTCCTCAAGAGACTACTGAATGTCATTCCAGTTACAATGTTTACAGATATCTTCTCTGATCAATTTCAAATGTGGTACAATTGGTCTTTTTTTTTTTTTTCTTTTATATTGGGAATTGAACCCAGATGCACTTTATCACTGAGCCATATCCCCAGCCCTTTTTTTCATTTTGAGAAAAGATCTCACTAAGTTGCTTATAGCCTAAGTTCCTAAGGAATTGGCCGTTGTTTAAATGAAAGCTTTAATTTATTATATTTTGCCAAATGGATCTAATAACCTACTAGGTCCTTCAATATTTTATTATATTTATAATGTAGGATTAACAACATAATAGTGTTTTGAATGCATGTAGGAAAGATTTCAGCAGAGAAAGCCCCACAAATAACATATTTAACCAAATAAAGCAAAGTATTAGAAATGATCTGTATAAACTTTTTCAGAAGATATATATACCACAAAGATTTTATATTTTCTGTGTTCTGAATCTACAAGCAATTTTTTCAAAGGTAATTTCTTAGAAATTAGGAATAATATATTTATTTACTGATACTGGCAGAATGATCAAAAGCATTCATTTTCTTTGGAGCTTTATACTATATGGAGAGTAAATATCAAACTCTCATTTTCAACTGTCTACCATTGAATTATCTAAAAGTATTGCTAATTCAGTGTATTATAGTCTTAAAAACATTAAATTGAAACAAAAAAATAACCTATAAATTTCATTTGTGCAGTCAATAACATAGAAGCTTTCTTCACTTGTGGCTAATAACACCGGGATACAATTTAACAAGAAGTATTTGCTTACAAAATGTAATTTCTTCATTAAATTTTACAATGGTAAGTTTACATGATTATACATGCATTACCACCAAGTTTTATAAAAATCTAGCCAGTCACAATTTTTGGCAACAAAGCCAACAAACAACTGCTTGCTTCCATTATATTTGTAAGAGGCAATTTGAGAGGATACTCCCTAGGAATTAAATTTTGTAGATAAACATTTTAGCAAATTGCATTATTGTTGTCAGAACATTTAAGGCAGCAGTAGGCCAAATCAAGAAATTCAATTTCTTTATTTCTTTCTTTTAAGCAATTAAAGTCTCTTTCACTAACACATTAGGAATCAAGAAAATGCATATTTTTGATATTGAAAAAACAAGAAAGGTGAAAAAATATTTAAGTAATAATCTATAATGTTCAAAAGAAGAAAAAGTCTGGGCTTTCTCCTTGGACAAATAAATTCTACAGGTATATATATTCAAGATTTATGTGAAGTATAGTAAAAGGAGTCCACCACTTGAACTTCCATCAGTGCTAAGAACACTGGTATTTGCAAATAGCCCATGGAATACTATAGCCAACTGTCTGGCCATCCATTTCAGGTAATTTATTTTTAATCTGGCCATTTTATCCTATCTATAATACATCTCTCATACTTCTAAGATATCTTCTCATTAATATCACAATCATATTTGTCTAATTAGGTACCTTCTTTTTTAAAATATTTTGTTTTAGTTGGACACAATGCATTTATTTTATTTTTATGTGGTGCTGAGTATTGAACCCAGGGCCTCACATGTGCTAGGTGAACTCTGTACCACTGAGCCACAACTCCAGCCCCAGGTACTTTCTTTAATATAAAAAAGTGTCCTCTTAATATGTCTCTAAGGTCCTCTTAAGTTTCTAGACCCAATACTCTATCATTCAGGAAAATAATATTCCCTTCCAAACTGATCACTCATTATTCTATATTGAATAATGAATGGTTTGCTCTTTCCATGACCATTTTCTCAGAATGTCTATTCTCTTTATCTGATAGTAAAATCCTTTTCACATGAAAACAACACCTGAGGCGTTTCACGAAGAATTACCCACTTTTCCTCAAGCTTCTATTACAGTAGCTAACAAATTATAATACAACAAGTTGTACATGTTTCTGTACCTCCAGATAGTCTTTCAGTTTCCTCCAAATCAAGATAGTTACTCCAGAATACAGTGGATATGTTATGCATATCAGACAATAATATAATATGAACCAAATAATTACCATATATGAAAATTAATGTTTTATTCTTTACTTTGAAGACATAAGATTTCTTACTATCTTAATGAAGCAGTAGTTTTTCTGTATTATTCGAGTATAATCAAATGCTATTTTTAATCAGTCTCTTTCTCTTATAAGTATATAAAGTTCGTATAAAAATGTATTTTCATTCTGAAAAAAAGAATTTATTATGAAGTCTATGTTTCATAATTAAAGGGAGGCACTAATTAAAGAAATAATATTCAAAATTCTGGAAAAAATGTTTAAATTACAATTTTCAATAAAAGCCTAATATAATAAATAATGGAAATAGGAGTTTTCATTTTCTCATGCATTTAATCTAATTTACATCTATAATTTTTCTTAATACTAAACTTTGAAAAACATTAATGATTTCATAATGTTCAAGTTTTCTTGAATATTTTGAAATTCTATTTGAGCACCAAACTGTTTTTAAAAATTATTAGTATTTTAAAAAATCATATAACGTGTGTATGTTTTACTTCTAACAGAACACACACACACACACACACGCAAACTTTTTCCTCTCTCAGTGACACAAGATCATCACAGAATTGCACCATCATATTTTTTTTAGAGTAAGAAGGTCCTTTATGGATAATCCAATGCTGCCCTCACTAATTGGACAAATGAGAATACTACAATCCAGAGAGATTATGTAACGTGCCCTGGGTCTCACAGCAAGTTAATAGGAAGACCAGGCCTAGAGTGAAGACAGCATGATCTCCAGTTCTTCCTAACAGGACTCATATTTGTAAGTTGCAGATGTCTCAGTCTCTTGGATACACGAAGAAACTTTACTGTGACATTCAATGGACAGAACATGATAATATTTACTAATATTTTTATAACTTAGTGGTTTTATTTGTTCCCTGTTCTTAATATCCAATGTAAAATATCTTTCATTTTTGGTATTTTTCTTTCCCAAATTAATGATTTAGATATGTGTTGTCTTGTTTTCGGTTTTTTGTCTGTCTTTTGAGATGGTTCTGGCTAAATTACCAAGGCTGGCCTCAAACTTGGTATTCTCCTGCATCAACCTCCAGAATCAGAATTGCTTGGGGTTACAGATGTGTACCAACAAGCATGGCAATCTATGGAGTTTTCTATGACTAAATTTGTCAGAACATACAGTAAATTTTTTTCTCAATGAGGGTGATTCTATTTAAAATCACTTGAAATGAGCATTAGTTTAGTCATGAGCATTAGTTAAAATAAAACATGCAATGTAGCATCCAGCACAAAACAATAGTGAAGTTACCGTTCCTGTGGCTAATTGTTTTGGCATCATTTACTGCAGGAAACAAGATACTTACAAAAGGAAAAAGAAAAAAAATGCTGTGGAAGAAAAAAAAATCATAAAAGTAGCACTTTTCATGTAGATGATGTAATTTTTCTACCTAAATTCAGAAACCAATAAAAGCAAATCTTGCCATAGTCAGTATACTATTAAAAATGAACAAAACCTAGCCTTTAAACAAGATAAATTCTTCACAGCACCGAATTTTATGATAACAGTGGAACCATGAGTAGAAACAAAATAGAAACAAAAATGTCATAGCAACAAAACTTGTAAATAATAAAAAAGTCAATGTGTATACTTCCCACAGGCTCCAGCAATGTCACTCTCAGGTATTGACCCTACAAAGATGAGAACTTAGGCACATGCAGGCTCCTGCATACAAACCCACACTACAAGTGAATATTTTCTTTTTAATCTTTTTTTTTTCCCCTACAGGAATGGTTTGTTAACAACTTTATTTTATACTACTAAAAATTAGAGAAAAAAAAAACTAAATGTTCTTCAATAGGTGGCTTCATAAATTAGCTATGATACATTCATTAACAGTGACATATTACTCAGCAATAAAGAAGGAAGGAGTTACTGAGACATTCAACAAGGGAAACTTTTAAAGATATCACTCTGAGTGAAGGCCGTCTGTCTCAAAATGCTACAACTCTATGATGTTTTTATATGAGACTGAAAAATTTAAAGTACAGGAATAGAGAATAGTCCTGCCACTGTCATAAGTTAGGAATAGTCTCAGGGAGTCATAGCAAAGGAGCAGCAAGAAGAAATTTTTAGGTGATAAAACTGATAACCTAACTGGTGAAATAAGATAAAAATAACAGATTTCATAGACTTATAAAGGAAAGAAAACATACAAAAATTATAAGTATAGTTATGGATAGAAAAATAGTTGTAGTTTCTCAGGCATATACATTTGTCAAAATTCATCAAAAACTTACAATGCATAATTTTAGCAGTATGTGCTTAATAAAATTTAAGTGTATTGATGCAAAAATCTTGAACAAACTTCCTTCCTAAAAGTAAAAAAAAAGTTAGCCAATGATGCACTATTTCTAGCTATGACACAAACGATCAACCTATAAATATTTGTAGTTTGCAACAGACCTAATTCTATTTAGATACCACCCCCCATTCAGACAGAAACAGGGAGTTTTCGGAATCATCTTATAGTTTTCTTCTATCCCATGGCTTACAGGCAACATTGGACAGTTTTTAAAAGTTTTATAAAGAAGGTCTAACCCAGAACATGAATCAGAATATGAGGTTTTGACAAGACTTTTGCTAGTTCAGGTTTACCCACAAAAACCATAAATAATGGTAAGTGAACACTGTAATGAGTATGGAGTATGAACTGATTTTATAGTATGAACTGATCTTATAACATAAAAATCTACTATACGCATTTATTTTAAAATAAGTAAGTATAGTCATTTTCTACCCAGTTTTAGTGAAAAGTTAACTGAAAAAAAGCAGTACATGCTAAAAATACAAATGCCAGCACACTCAATAATTGGTTCTGACTTCATTAACCTTTGTTTAAAAAAAAAACCCTCTGTTGGAAATGGATTTTATTTTTGTTTTTGTGAATGAAAAGTATTTTTTGTTGTTTTGTTTTTACTCCATTTCCTGCTCACAGCTTCATGGCCTATTCCATGGTATCAGTAGCAGCTAACAATTTTTGCACTACTCAACTGACTGGCAGCTATCATTCGAATGTCAGACTTATCTTCATGCAGATTTCCAAAGGTTACCATGTATGCATGCAAATTCTGAAGGGCACTAACTATACAGCTGACAGATTGTGACAGCCACTATGTCTCCAAGAATGGAATAAGCAGGAATGACGGTCTGAATAATTAATGTGCTTTTACTCTGCCCATGGCCAGTTTTTACATTCTGCACTTTATGACTGTGGTTTTGAAATTAATTAGAAAATGTAATTTCATACCAAATCAAAACTTAAAGTAAAAATTCTACAAACAAAAGTATAAAACAGTAACACAATTCATGACCTCTGTTTAATGTCTTACATTTTTAGAGGTCACTCCTATCAAGATGAAAATTAATACCTAGTTCTGGACATTATTTCTGTAAAGCAACATTATTTCTGTAAAACATTACATTATTATTTCTGTAAAGTAAAATACACACACACACACACACACACACACACAAATTTAAAGAAAAATAGAACTCATCCAGGATATTCAGCTCAAGTAAATGCACTATCTTCAACACAGTTCTCAGTTTCAAACCTGAGATTCATCCCTGATTTCAACTTCTCTCTCAGCACTCAGTGTAATCAGCCAATAAGATCTATCAACTTTGCTTTGTAAATATTATCAAATGTGCTACTATCCCTTAATCCCCACTGTTATTCACTTAAAGTGGATCATCATCATATCAGCTGAGTTACTGCAGACATCTTCCAGATAATCAAAATACCTGTAGTCATGTAGTCACCCACACAACTTCCAGAATTACCTAATACAGAAATTCATGCGCAAGGCCAGTGGTACACTTACAGACACATAAAAAGAGAAACTAAAAGCATGCTATAAAGATAAGATACTTAGAATGTGTGAACTAATGAAAAGAGGTATTAAATTTGTATAATATTATGGCGATACATATTCTGGAGAAGAATAAAGCAGATGGGGGCAGAGCATACTCTCAGTTTCAATATTAAATAGCATGTGTTGGGAAGGCTGTCGTGAGGGGGATGTTTGCAGTTTAGGAAGGAAGCCACATGAATAACTGGGAAACTAATTGGAAGAGAAACCAAGAAGCCTAAAGATCTTAGATGGAGTGACCTGGTATACTCTTCACGGGCAAAGAAGCCAGGGCAGATAGAGCGCAGAGGAGGCTGAAGATGGAAGGCATACAGTGAAAACAGTCAGTTGGGTGTATATTATCCAGACAGGAGGGACCTCTGATATGGATCAGGGTAGTAGCCTAGGAGGTGCTCAGGGGAAGTCAGAAGATGCTGATAAATATGCAACATGTCAGAAAGGAAATGTAAGAATTACTTCAAGGATTTGTACCTAGAACTCTGGTGAGAATGGTGTTACTGAATAGGCTTTTTTAATTTATTTTGGAAATATCTGATTTGAGGTTTGGTTAAATATATTTAAAGAGATCATTTACTGGGCTGGGTGTGTAGGTCAGTGGTAGAACCTAGGATGTCTGAGTCCCTGGCTTCAATTTCCAGCACCTCAAAAAAAAAAAAAAAAAAAAAAAGGTGGGTCATTTACAATGGAAAATACCCCTTCTCCAGCACATCATTATTGAGGTTCAAAACAAAACGGCACTTTATTTTATAAACATTTACATTGTGCTTAAGGTATGTCTACCTCTACTGTAAGGCAGTAAATTTTATGCACTCCATGTTACACACAAGGAAAGTGAAACCCAGAGAAAGTACAACAAATTCATATATTGAGTCTATCTTCAAAGTGTGAGCTTTTTACTTCCTCTTTCTCCACCCTTGCTTCATATTTTATTATTAAAGTAGAATCTGGAGTTTCCCAGTGTTGAGGGTATGGGAAGAGGTAGACTAGTGAGAGAAATGAAGGAATTTTTAGAGTGATTAATATGTTCTATACCTTGATTTTGGTGACATGTAACTTTATCTGCTTGTTAAAGCAGAATGATACATTTTAAAGAATGAGCTCATTCTATTGGAAATACACACCAATAAACCAGACTTTAAATAATACAATCTAGCAAATACTATTAATTGATATAAGCTGGAAATACGCCACACACACACACACACACACACACACACACACACACTATGCCTACACATACATCCCAAATAAAGAGTACTACATAAGAGTTCTACATTTTCTCATAGTTCATGTATTAGTCTAATACTTGGTGTTTTTTTCCTGATTAAAGCAATACTTTCTGCATCATCTTCCAATAGTATTTTATGATGAAGTAATATATTTTATTTGTTGCCATACAATTTTTAATGTGTAATTACAGCCAGTTTTCCACAGTGGGAAGAGAGAGGGTTTCCCCCAGTGAATTTGTTCCTTCCCTACAGGAAATCTCAAACAATACTTCAATAGATTTTTCATGAAGTTTAGTAAAAAGTTGTAAATTACTAGATAAAGCATGACTTTAAATACTAATAAAAAAAGAGATTTTAACTTTATATTCCAGGTAATGATATTCACATTGCTGTGTACTATCATTACCATGTACAGTCCAAAACCAAATACTCTTAGGATATAAGAGATAAATACCAAAAAGAAGTGTAAAAAAATACTTCCAATGTCCCTTAACTGAAGAATGAATGAATAAAATGTGTTATATAAATGAATATTATTCTCCCATGGAAAGAAAGAAAGTCATGAGCATCCTACAATAGGGTTAAACTTGAAAATATGCTAAGTGAAAGGACAGATATAAAAGCTCATACATATGATTTCATTTATAAGGCAATTTCACAAAGAGAGAAACCATGTTAGTGGTTGCCAAGAGAAGAACTGAGGGATGAATGTGTATAAACTGTCAAAAGATACAAGGTTTCCTTTTAGAATGATTAAAGTGGTATGTAATGTGATAGCTGACTTATAAATATACCAAATACCAATATATTTTAAAAGGGTGAATTTATTATATATGAATAATATCTTAATTAAAGAATAAGGAAACATACACTGCCAACCATTCAACATGGTAAAATCCCTGATTCCTTCAAATATTTCAGATTTGGAGGCTGTCATAGTCATTACAGTAAATATTGTCTTAATTCCTTCTTATATTTTTTAATGAAAATAAATATGAGGAAATATTCTGAAATACGATTTTCACTATTGTTCTGAAACATTATTTCCATTATTTTTGAGTATGCTAGAGACAGTCAAGCAAAAAAAGTCATTTTTTTATGGCAGACACGGTATACATGAGCTGTTCTAAATCTTCTCCCAGTTCATCTTACTACATTTTCTCACCACATCGGTACTCTTCCAGTAACATTGAAAATAGCTGTCCTTCTAATGGCCATTCCTTGCTCCTTCACAAATCAGTCTGAGAGCTGGGAATGCCTCACCTTCACTCCAGTGAATTTCACAGCTTCTATGATGGTTTCAAGACCCACCAAGAAAACTGAACTGCTTCCACCTTTCTTTTCTAAGAGTTTGTCAATAACTCATTGAAAATATGTTCAACACTATCTAGAGCTTCATCTTTACCTTTAGCTTTTAATGTCTCCTGAGGAAGTGCATTTAAGTCTTGTTTGGTTTAATTTTAATTTATTTAATTATCTATTTATTTTACAAAAAGGAATGGTTGAATAGACCTGTTTTTTTGGTTAACTGAATTAATTTATTTCACGAACATTAAGTACCAAATAAACCATTTCATTTTCAGTTTAGAAGAACAATGTCTGCAAAATTTAGATGCGAATGTAATAAGCCAATAAATACAAATGTAAGATTCAATCATATCTATTCTAGAAAATGAAAATAACACATGGGAAATTAATGCAGTGATGGAGAAATCAAGGCAAAAATATTTAAAGGATGGAATATCAGTCCAAAAATTTCACCAACTACAAAGGCAAGTGCACTGTTTTCAGAGTGCTAACTCACTCAGTACTTTTAAGGCAACGAGAAAATAGAGAATCTATGAAAACAGATTGATAGTAGTTTATAGTATATACCAATTATATCAGTAATCCAAAATTGAATGAACAGAAATTACTGTAATATGAACAATAAAAAGTTGATATTTCTAACTTTAGAGTGTATATTAATAATAACTCACATTTTAGACATTTACAAAGTTCTTTACAGAATTTAATTTCAGTAACTTCAAGTACAAAGGAAATTCAATATTAATGTTGATTGCTTAATATAAAGGTTCTTTCTGCCTTCTTTGATTTTCTGGGGAAAATGTAAATACATGTGCTGACCTAAGGTTATACTCTGAAATTGTTCATGTTGTACTCTATAAATGTTTGTTTGCTTGGTTTGATTTGGTTTGGTTTGGTTTGGTTTGATTTTGATACAAAGAATTGAACCCAAAGCACTTTACCATCAAGCTACATTCCCAGCCATTTTTTTAGTTTTTATTTTGAGATGGGCTCTCACCAAGTCGCTGGAGCTCACCTGGAACTTGTGATTCTCCTGCCTGAGCTTCTCAAGTCACTAGAATTACCTTAAATATATTTGTGATAAATGTAATCATCACTTTTGAGAATAACTTGCTTTATATTAAACATCTTGCTGTTATCAAATGAATGTATTTTATCTCCTAATACTCATTCACAATTAAATGAAAATGAGAGCAAATCAAATGAATTAAAAATGACATTCATATGTTGTCCATGTACCAACTGAAAAACAAATCAGCATCTTTATTTCTCATTAGTTAAATAAGTAACACATCATACACACCTTTTCAACACAGAGCTAATAAATCTATTCATTTTTTAGCCCATTTGTTTTTCAGATAGCTAAAGCATATTTCCTCAAAATAAAGTACGCTTAACTCTATTAGTTGTAATTGCTCAGAAAATATCGATTTATTTTCCTAATCTATATTAATAAATGTCAATTTATTTCCCCAAAATACATAAAATTCCATTTTAACATGTGCAGGATTTTTGATATAACAAAAACTCATAAAAGCATATGCTAACTTGAATATAAATACAGTAAACATAGTTTTTAAATTACTAGTGAATATGACTGGCAACAATAATCTATCAATTACCTTAGTTTGTTCTTCAATTACTAAAAATCCATGTTTTTTCCTCCAACTTAACAAATTAAACATTCCTGTAAAAAAGAAAGAAAAGATTCAATTAAACACCAAGAAAAATATATTTTGGTTATATAGAACTGTTTGAGTAATTCCTGCTACTTGACAAGTCTATTTTTTATTCACAATGCTTAGTGTGTCATAGCAACAGACTATGATTAAAAAGAGGCAATTCAGGATACATCTGAAGCATGTTCACTGGACATGTGAATGAATCTGGTAGGTACAACATTTAAATATTTTCCTAATTAAAAGAACATATAAGTTTTAAAACAAATTCTAAGACTTTTAAGAACTAGCCTAGTTTCTTAACAAGAAGCACTAAAATGTTGATATATATCTTATCACTTTTACCTTTAGAAAACTGCTGTGGAAAATAATTGAGAAACACCTTAATATGTTTTAGTACATAATCATACGTGCCCCGAAACATGAACGCAACATTCTCTATACACTTATATATTCATACAGACTATGATTATAAAAATCAAGATAGATTCAAAGTTTTTTAAAAAAACTAGAAAAATACACAAAACGAGTTTACTTCAATCTTTGATATATAGGACTTTATTTGTCTTCATTTTCTTTAAGATATCATGATTTTTTCCATTTCTTGTGTTATTAAATTAAAATTTAATATGCCAGATTCTTTTCCAAAAAAAAAGAGCATTTTCCTACAAAGCATCTTCTTTACATTTTAATGTTCACTAGTAATAAGACAATGGTCATACCAAATTTTAAAATTTCTAGTAAATATATTTAATAGCTTTAAACAGTCATCCATTTCGTTATTTATTCTGATATTTAAATCTATTACAGTATTTTCATAGTAGCACTTTGCTCTTAGTAGAAAGTCAAGGAACTACACATATGTCAAAAGAGTGACAAGTCATCATCTATTCAAGCATTGTGTCACCAAATGGATAAGAAATTAGAGATAGGGCAAAAAGTCAATAGGATAAAATTAAAATTGAGTTCTTAGTAAAATCACTATCATTTGAAATTAGGAATACTATAACCTAATATGAAAACAAATTTGTGGAAATTATTTGCTAATGAAAGAATTCTATTTTGTTTGCAGATTTAAAAATATTCAACAGTGGAACCCACTGTATTTTTTCTAGTGAGTGTCTACTCATATTTGGCCAATTAGTAAGGTTTTACACCAGAACTGTAACCAAAACCCACAATTGAATGGCATACTTGGTTACGCGGACAGGCAACTAAAAGCAATTTTCAAACACTTCTTGGATTTAATTTTTTAACAACCACTCTCTCAAAAAAGGAAGAATGTTTTTTCAAGAACTACTGATTGTTTATATGGGTTACACACCCCCTCCTTAGTTTTTGAAGAATGGTCATATCTCATTTTGAAAATGTTTTACATATCCTGAACAAGCATGGGTACTGACAGCACAGGCTTACCTACAAATATCATCAGTCTTTAGGGTTTTTTCCTCCCATGCAGGAAATACTTTCTGACATCCAAGCAGGACCCATAGTTTCCAAGTGCTCTCTGACACACCACACCCACCTCACCACAGGCAGATCTACGCATGTCTTCTAATGCTCCTATACCTCTTTGTTTTGTTCTTTATTTTGCTGAACTGTACACTGTTTTAAGAACTGCTAAAGAATAAGAACTCTGCCTTCTTCTGTATCACCTCTCCCAATAGGCACATAATAAGGGCCTCAAAAATGCTTTTTTTTATAATTTTTTTTTAAAAAAATATTTCTTGGGAACTGTAATACAGTAATACAAAATCAAAACGATAGCATTTATATGTGTCTTTTTAAATATTTTTTTATAAATTTTTTTATAAATTTATATTTTTTTATAATTTTTTAAAAAATGTTTCTTGGGAACTGTAATACAGTAATACAAAATCAAAACGACAGCATTATATGTGTCTTTAGTTTTCACAGCTGCCTTTATAGGTTTGTTTCTTTTTCTTTTTATACATAAGAATAGAGGCTCTTTAATTTACAATATGGTTTTCAACGTTGCATCACTTCACTCCATTATAGCCACTTTTGGCACTTAAGAGTGGCCATAGAGCTCAGACCAAGGACAAGCTTACATAGAGCCACTTAGCCCCCTGATGAGACTGGCAGGTATGAGGCCCAGCAGAGGAAAGGAAAGCTGAAGGGAATGGAAAAAAAAAAAAAAAACTAAGAAAAGAGAATAGCATCTTAACAGATGATACTGTTCTATCAGTATAAAGTAATAGGGCTAAATTTTGCCTACATTTCATAACTTGAACTAAAAGATATTTTTAAAAACTAAGTATTATAAATGTTTGATTTGCATTTCTCTAAATGCTAGAGATGTTGAACATTTTTTCATATATTTCTTGATTGATTATATATTATCTTCTGAGAAGTGTCTGTTCATTTCCTATATTGATTGGGTATTTGGATGTTTTTGGTGTTAAGATTTTTGAGTTCTTTATATGTCCTAGAGATTAGTGTTCTACCTGATGTGCATGTGGTAAAAATTTGCTCCTATTCTGTGGGCTCTCTCTTCACTTCACTGATCATTTCTTTTGCTGAAAAGAAGCTTTTCAGTTTGCATCCATCCCATTTATTGACGCAAGATTTTATTACTTGTGCTATAGGAGTCTTGTTAAGGAAGTTGTGGCCTAATCCAACATGATGAGAAACTAAGATTTCATCTCACTCCAGTAAGAATGGCAGCTATTAAGAATACAAACAACAATAAGTGTTGGCAAGGATGTGGGGAGAAAGGCACACTCATACATTGCTGGTGGGACTGCAAATTGGTGCAAACAATCTGGAAAGCTGTATGGAGATACCTTGGAAAAGTTGGAATGGAACCACCATTTGACCCAGCTATCTCACGCCTCGGTTTATACCCAAAGGACTTAAAAACAGCATACTCTACTAATGCAGTCACATCAATGTTTATAGCAGCTCAATTCACAATAGCTAAATTGTGGAACCAATCAAGATGCCCTTCAATAGATGAATGGATAAAGAAACTGTGATATATTTACACAATGGAATATTACTAAGCATTAAAAGAGAATAAAATCATGGCATTTGCAGGTAAATGGATGCAATTGAAGAATATCATGCTCAGTGAAGTAAGCCAATCCCAAAAACACAAAGGCCAAATGTTTGCTCTGATATGTGGAAGCTCATTCATAATGAGTGTCTGGGGAGGTAGTATGAGAGGAGTGGAGGAACTTTAGATAGGGCAAAGGAGAGGAAGAGGAAGGAAAGGGGTATTGGGGTAGGAAAGATGGTGGAATGAGATGAACATCATTACCCTAAGTACATGTATGAAGACATGAACGGTGTGACTCTACTTTGTATACAACAAGAAACATGAAAAATTGTGCCCTATATGTCTACTATGAATTAAAATGCATTCTGCTATCATGTATATCAAATTAAAATAAATATTTTTTAAATAAAAAAGCAATAACAAAAAATAAATAAATGAATAAATAAATATGTTTGAGCATGTGACTAGAGGGAAAGCACTTAAGGAGGACCTAAAAATTTGGTGTGTTTTAGTTAATGTATTCAAAAATCTATATATTCTTTAATTTATACTTATACATAGTTCAAAAGTAACATAAAAGCAATGTACTAGAAATTATTGCTATTCACTAGAGGGATTGTGAAATGGGTCTAAGTACTAGATTGCTTTAATTAAAATTTAAAAGTTAGATTATCCTATGCTTTGCATCAAACTTTATAAATCAATCACACATTAAAAGAAATCAAAAGTGGAAAATAAAATATAAATAAGGTTCAATTCACCAATTTAAATAAGAAATGATAAGCATGAATGTTCAAGGAAAATTTTACAATCCTGCGATAGCAGATTCTAAAAGTAGAAAAATCTTACTAAGAAAATATTTAATCTGCCAGGCTCTACTCTAAGTGGTATGGATTTAAGAGTAAAGAAATAAAAACAGGACTCACGGAACTTGCAAGTACATTTCCATTGGAGAGCATACAGAGGGAGAAAGGGAAATGAGAGAGACAATATGCATCTGAATACACATGTAAACATTTTGCATATTTTGTATTATATGCAATATGTGATGTAGATAGACTTTTCATTTATGTACTAAATTCTTAACATGCAGCACATATTGTTTTAAATTATTTATTTATGTTTTCACTTTACATTTTTTAAAAAAATCTTCTGAGGTTTGTATGGATATTATTATCATCTGTACATGTAAATATACTAAGACACTGAGTGGCCAAGGCAGAATTTGACTGTAAGAAGTTCAAAATCAGTGTTTATACTCTCAAGCCTCTCCAATAGTATACTGATTTTTACTACTCATGGTTTCAGGGGATATATATAATCTAATAGAAAATTAGCTTCCTTAAATCAATTTTTTAGAAAACATTCACCTCAGAATTTTATAATGTTAATCACTGTTAGAGGATACCATCACCTTCTGATACTTAAATAAGGTTTCAGGAAAACCCAATAAAAATTAGTCTGGAAATAAGAAAATAAAATTCATTTTTCTCTTATTTCAAGTGGTATTAAATACAGAAGTATGTAGCATTGAAAGCAGAGAATCTCTGCTTCTGCAGGCAGGTTGGATCTGTTTATACTGCAAGCCTCTGCAGCCAAGAAATGTGCTGCAGCTCTTAATGATTGGCTGTGCCCTCCAGTGTTGCAGCAGACAGCAGACACTCACCACCAATTTCTTCTTTCTGAGTACTTGTCTCATGAATTTGAAGAATGAAATCCACAGACAAAGAAGAGTGAGTGCAATAGAGTAGGATTTATTCATGTGGGAAGAAAAGGGAGCTCTCACAAAACAAGAGGGGACTCCATAGGGGTTGCCACTTGAGTGTGTTAGTCTAGGGGTCTATATAGCACTTGGGTAAATTCTACTGGTCCAAATTTATGTTTATCTGGATCTGGAAAAGTAATAATGCTCTTAGTCCAAAATTATGCTAATGGATGTTTGAAAAGTATTAAGGCAATTGGTCAACCCTTCATTTGGAACTTGCCTTTATGTCTGCCCCACTTCTATTTCCTCCCAAGGGCCTGCAATCCCAGCATCCGAGGAGGTTAAAGTCAGAAGATAGTGGATGTTTGGGGATTCAGGCTGTGCTGCTAATGTGAAGCAGGCTTTCGCACCAGGCAGTGTGGGCCCACTGCAGAGTAACAGATACGCCTCCCTAGTTTGCCTAGGCATTGGCTTTCTGGGCCTGAGGCCTGTAATAGTTGAATGAGCTCCACTGGGCCATGGTCTGTGCTCAAAGAACACACTCCAGCCCAGCCAAGCCACCAATCCACCACTCCATTGCTGCTAATCAACTGGGACTAGTAGGCTGGTTATGTGCTCAGCACCCTGGGAGTCATGTCAGAATCACCTACTGAACTTTCAGTAAAGGTTCATGAAGCAATGAAGAAGAGACATAAACAAAGATTAACAACAACAACAAAAAAAGATCATTCTATTGTCAGTTAAAAGAGAGATAGGGCCTTGTGCATGCTAAGCATATGCTGTACCACTGAGCTATATTCCCAACCATGACAGTGCCACAACTGAGCTTTAAAAAAAAAAAAAAAAAAAAAATGGCAATACTTTTTGTCCATAAGACTTAGTCTTTAAATCATTTTCAAAAAACTAGGCAAATAGTTAAATATTAGGTGCTATAATTTTATTATATGTAAAAAGAAATATATATTCTTCATATGTATCATTTCACATTGTTTGTAAGTTATATAGGAAAATGTAAGACAATAATCTCAGACATATTAACTGCATTTATCACATTCCATCTTTAGGTAGGCCTTCAAATATTATGTCTATTAGACTCAGTGTTCAAATCTTTTTTCCAACTCCCCCTTCAGTTTTCAATCTACCAATCTGTGGAATATCTTCAAATACTTTTAAATTCCTTATTGTTAACCATTATCACATGACACCAAATTATTTTCTCTGTAGTGATCAGATTTTTCTCTATTTCCATTATCATAATCCTCACTACTATGTGAAGTGTGCACAGAAAATATTTTAATAGAATATAAAATTGTAATTAGTAAAGATTACCATGGTTACTAAATAATACTGTTAAGGCAATAATTCAAGATAATTTATGCTTAATTCAACTACTAGCCACTACACAGTGTCACCACTAATCTCCACACCTCAACAGCACTTTAGTATTCCTAGAGCATCATTCTAAGCCCTCTCAAATCTACCCTGAAAACAATTACCAGAATTATCTACAAACTCATGATGGTTTATTTCATGATGGCTTTCCTCTCAGTAACCTATAAAAGCACCATATTGCTTTCCATAAAAATATGTAAAAACCTTCTAAAGGATGAATACATTCTTTTATATTAGAAACTCCTTTTGTACAGCACTCTACCAAATAGAATTTACACATCATGTAGCTTAGGTTCTGATCAGCTCCTTAGGCAAGACTATTCTGTACAGAGTAGCTGTGAATGCAATCCCCTGTGCCAAGAATGTTTGGTGCACTCTATACGCTCATTCCAATCTTTGCTACTATGCTAAGACTCATCCCCACAAGCCTTCATTAAGTAGCTTTCCACAAACTGACCTTAAAAATTTTGGTGTATTTTTAAATGGATAGGACAAAGTTTAGTACTAAATGCACCCATATTTTCCACATGAGCTAGCTCATAGAGCCCAAGAAACAATAATCCATTGTATTAAGGAAAGTACAAAGGAGTGGAACTTTGAAAATAGTTGAGTAGCTTAGAAATATTTTCCCCAATAGCAATGAAAAAAAAATGGACCAGGTTTCCAAAAATATCTCGTTCAGAGCAATGCAAATCAACCAGTCATATAACAAATTAGGAACTATTTATTTAAAAAAAAAAAACTATTAAATTTTTGGCAAGAACAATGGGTTTTTATAGCTTTATGCTTGAAATTTTCTCCATCAATCCTTCATGCCCATTTAAGAATCAGTGTCAGAACATAAAACAAATCTCAATAAATTTAAAATGACTGAAATCATAGAAAGCATACTGTGTAACCAAAACAGAATTAAATGGAAATTTAACATCTTCCCCTAATTGGAAACTTCTAAGTATTTGGGAAAGCCTACATATTTGGAAATATTTGGAAATAATGAGGAATTAGAAAGTATTTCAAACTGAATAAAAACAAAAGCATAACATATCAAAACTGCTATGATTCAGTGAAAGCTGTATTTATAGACAAATTTATAACTATAAAAACCTATAATAGAAAAAAAACAATGATTTCAAATCAGTACCCAGAGGTTCTTGCATTAGCAAATAGAAGAGAAAAATAAATGCAGAGTTAAAAGAGAGAGAGAGAGAGAGAGAGAGAGAGAGAGAGAAAACACTAAAGGAAAAAAGATACCAAGTTTACCAGAAGAAAAATGTTAAAAAAAATTACTAATTATTTAAAAATCCCATTAATTGTTTTTAAAATCTCACCAATGATTAATGTTTAAAAAATGCCTTATTTATTGTAATGTGACAATTCAATAACATTATTTAGGAACTTATTCTACACTGGGAAAAAAAATTTTTCTTTAATAGCCCAAACAATTTTTATAGGATATATTTAAAATGCACAGACAACTCATAGATTATTATTAGAGGAAAAGGACATCAAATGCAAAATACAGAAATGATCTTCAAAGTTTAAATCAATTTATTCCCTAACATTTTAATTGTACATGGCTACGATTCTTATATTTTACTTAACAATATATCAAAACAAGTTATAACTAATACAAGAAAGGGAGGATGTTTTTTGTTATAATAGTTTGCCATGTATATACATTGCTAGGATAGCATCAGATAGGATAGAGAAGGCAAGAGGAAGGGAAGGAAGAACGTACCTCAGGTGTGTGCTACACACTCAGCCATTGCAGTAATAGCTAGAAAAAGGGTAGTGCAAACAGACATACTTCCTTCTCCCATAGAGAATAGATTCTATTAAAATCAAAAGGACTAGCCTTTTACTTTATTTCCTTTAGCTTGCAACCAATTACACTGAGAATTTTTCTGCACCCATAGAAATGACTAATGAATCAGAAGTCCCCAAATACACATAAACTGCTCCACTTACAATGGGGCTGGGTACGAGTAAATCCACCATAAATTTAAAATATGATGTTGAAAATGCACTTACTATACTAATCTATAGTAACACAGTCCCCTGTAGACTATCAGTGGATTACTCAGAATCTCATGGCTGTGGCCCACTGCAGCTATCCAGCATCATAAGAGTATTCTCATAACACTAGCCTGATTGAAAATTCAAACTTAAAGTAGTTTTTACTGAATGTTTATTGTTTTTGCACCACTGTCATGTCAAAAAATCTAAATTGAACCATTATAAGTTAGAGAATGCTGTGTAAGAGAGCAAAACTAATTCTGCCAGGTACCTAGCTCTGGCTTTGTACCTTCATGGGTCTATTTTGGTTATATTCTTGCAGCCATGAAGAAGATACTAAAAAGCAAGGAGTACTCAAAGCCTCCCCAAGCCCTCACAGCCTCAAGCACCTCCTTCTTTGAGTTTGGCAAAGGACTGACTCACAGATGCTTTCACTTCAATTGTCCTTTGGTATAATAAGGGAGAAAACCTGCTGTGAATATTTACAGCCTCAGAAGAAGTTCAAGCATTCTATTCCACATAGGAGCTGAGATGCTTCCTGTAGCGCAAGAAAAGATGGTAAAATATGCAGCAAAAGTAATGATGAAGGTGAAAACAAACACCTAGAAAAGGAATCAGTTCACAATGGAAACTCCCTACTGGCATCATGAATTGAGGGGTGGGGCAGAAGAGCCTCTCCTTCTAAAATTCCATATTACAAGGAGTCAGCAGCCATGAGTCTAACCTTAAGAGAACTTGGTGAACTTCCAAGAAGACTATTTCCTCAGCCATGTCTGTTCTTCTTTTTTTCACTTGAAAAATAGTTTTCAAATTATCAATCTGAAAACAGTCACTTAACTTGCCCTGTGTTTTTACCCCTCAAGATGGCTATTTATGACTATAATTACACATGACATATTTGCCAGCTAATCATGGTTTCCAACTTCTTTAATAATGGGAATTATCAAGCTTCTGTATAATAAAGTGTGCCTACCCTCTATACTTTTAAGTGATCATTTTCTAGTAGGACAAACTGTAATCTATCCTATTATTTACATCATGAAATAATAATTATGCAACAAAGCATACATTTAAAATTCTATGGCAAATAAGTCCCAAACAATTGGAACAATTTGCTTTGTAAGTAATGAAATTATAACAATAATTTAGTACTTAAGAAGTTTTAGTAACAAGGAAATAATAGACATCAAAGTTCATTTGTTTCAAATTCAGAAAAATAAAATTAATTTTTAAAAATAAATGATTTTCAAAATACAAAAGAGTCAAGTCAAGAAAGGAAAAAGTTGTTCTCAGAATTCCTGTCAAAATAGGGGACTATAAATCATAAAGTATATAGTATGAATTTTCAGAATATACCAGCCACCTAGTAATAGTGATTGCTTCTTTTTATTTGAATATATATTTTAAAGTTCATGTCATTCTTTTTTCTACAGTGACTATATGAAGAAAAAAATATGCAATCACCATGTTCTTTATTACAGATAGGTTTTTGAAAGGTTGCATATGAATTAATTTACATTGAGTGGATTGGAGATATTCACTATTTAAATGATCTCTATACTAAATCATTTTAAAATGCAGCGAGTGATAACCAGTTTTCCATGCATGCTGCTTGAACTGTCTTTAGTCACTCTATCCCCTTTCCTTTAACACTAACCCAACAGGCATACAGGACTTACCTTGAAACATGGTTCTAGAACACTATAAATCAAGAGTAATTTAGGAAGTATGCTTTTTGATTCATATCAGAGCTATCTCAGAGTTGTGGATGTAAGAAATTCATTCCTGTTTTATGTGTAAAATTTGAATAAGAAATTTAAAAGTACATTAAAGCAGAAAGGCTATAATATGAAAAGATCATTTTCTTCAAACATTTATTACCCTGTCTTTAATTATCAATCTTTAATTCAGAAAAGTTTACTTGTCC